>NW_009927617.1:0-44887 GCF_000696875.1 Nestor notabilis | reverse complement strand
TCCCTACAGGGCATGTCTTGGTCTTACTTTTAATTTCAGGTCAATTTTGTCATTTCCAAGAGTGAGACTGAGGAAAAAGCACACACGGTTTTGCCTGTATTTTTAAATCCTGAGTGTGAGATTGGACCAACTTAAACTGGGACACACTTGAAATTAGCACACAGAAATGTGGAGTTAAGCTTCTGGGAAAGAGACATGTGGGAAACAGGCATGTGTGATACCACTGCATTAAGGTTATAGATGCCTTATGATAGGGGTTTACGATGACATTATAATAGCACTTAACAACATAACAGGTAAAGTGAGGAGGGTGGTGAGACTGTAATGTATACAATACATAAAACTGCAAAAGAGTGTTCTGAACTAGGTCCAGCTCACCTCCATCCGGTTCTCCTGCTCCAGAGGCTTTATACCAGCAAATACATCCTCCTCTTCATTTCCCCCTTCACCTTTGTCATCATCTTCCTTGGCTACCTCTTGTGGATTCAGATAGTACACCTGGTAGTCGTCTTCCTCCTCTCCATCATCTCCTCCCCCTGCTGCACCATTCTCTCCCACTTCTTCTGGCTTCAGGCTCACACCACCACTGTTCTCATCTGCAGAGGGCAAGTCATCATCACCACTACCCATTTCCCCCACAGGATCCTTGGGTGATTTCTTAGCCATGGAACTGCTCCTGACACTGGGCTCAGGTCCCTCAGAGAAGTACACGCCACCATCCTCCTCAAAGGTGTCTCTGTAGCTCCTGCTCAGTGGACTTTCTGTAAAACTAAATGTGTTGCTGGCTTCTGCCCCCAGAGCCAAGCTGCTGTCATCCAGGCTCATCTCTGCCAAGTCTGGCTCCAGAGAGCTGTCTTCACTGCTCATGCGGCGTTTCCCACTATGTTTACTGGTCAAGCCTTTGCTCACTGGCAACTTTGCTTTGCCCACTGCAGTCTTATACACAGCTTTGTCACCTTCTGCTGAAAGTCGCCTCAGAACCCGCTGCGGTGTTTCCGAGACAGCTTTCCGCTTCCCAGTGAGTTCCTTCGGACGAACTGCTGGCTCCTGGGGAGAGGGACGCAGCCTGTCTCCAGGCTGCAGACACGGTCCCCCAGGCTCCTGTCCATGGGTTCGGCCAGCCTCACAGGCAATTTCTGCACACTGCAACCGGCAGCTCCTCTGCTGGATGGCCTTTACCCAACAGAATGAGTTTTTCTTGTCAGTGCTGCTATATGTAATCCCGGGAATGGGATAAGCTTCCTCCCAGTTGAAGTAACAGGCTTCCACAGCTGGCTTGAAACCCTGGAAGAGCTTCTCCAGTGATTTCTTGTGCTGACCCCTCTTAACATTATCTATGACTTTCAGCTGCCACTGTCTGAGCTGTGAGCAAAGGTCCCTGCGCCTAAGAGAAGAAGTAAAAGGACAGATTAGAAAGCAGACAGAAAATGCACCTGTGACAAACTACCTCCTAACCCATGAACACCTCTTCCTTTTGGTCAGAAACACCTGCTGAATTAAGTATAAACAGCATTAGTAAGGAGACAGGCTGAAAAAAGGAAATGGGTATATTAACAGCCAAGTCCTAGACAAAACCATAATACAGAAACAAAATGTGAACAGTACTAACATGAAAGCATAATACAAACTGGGAGGTTTAAAATGAAATACTGTCTGCCCTGTTTGCTTATCTACCTCAAATAAGATATTAGTGATGTAAGCTTGGCAGTCTGAGACCAGTGAGCACCACGGGGAACTGCTATTGGAAACACTCATAAAACAGTTTTCAACAGCTGTGAAACAACCCCAGTCAAGACATTCACAAGTACATTCTAATCAGCCTACCCAGGGAAGCACAATGCCAGACAGGACCACCTAATCTACGTCCCAGGCACTTACCTCTTTACCTTGATAGGCCTATCTAGAGCCCAACAATTTAATTTAGGTTTTAGCAGGCTGTCCTCAGGAGACTAAACTGTTGCAAGCCATTGGCACAAAACAAGCAAGACAAAAATAACTGATATTCAAATAACTCTGAGAAAAAGCAAACCAGTAAGGTTATATAGACTTAAATTACACAGCAGTTAGTCCCACGCCCCTTATTACCATGGGAAGCAGCATTTCTGCATTTCACAGCTCCAAATCTCACACAGGGCCTAAGCATGAGCAAAACAGTCTAAACAGATTACACATTTGGGTGATCAAATTCACCCAAAACAGATTTCTAGAAATTGCACCAATTGTCTCAACCAATTGCCATCTTGTTTCTGCCACAGACTTCAGAGATCTAAGGTACAAGCCCAACACTTCGATCCTCCCAGATTTCCTATCAAAAGCAAAAGAACAATAAAAAAATCAAATAAAAACGGGGTGACCCAATTTAGATGCAAAGGACAAAAGGGGCTAAAAAGAACAGACTGCTTCTATTTGTCCACTAAAGAAATTAACAAGGGAGCAGACTGGTAGGGCTAAATCAAGGAGAGGATTTTCAGAAGGAAAAAGAAGAAAGAGGAACTACTCAGGAAAGGTAATATAAGGATGAGAGCCTGCAATGAATTAGGAATGAGGCAGCAAGTCTCCGTATAATTCACTGGAAAGAATAGCAAGGATGGGAAGAAGAGGGTTCTTCTTGATGACTACTCAAACGCCAAGAGAATAGGTAATCAAGCAGGAGCATTTCAATTATGCATCAGCTCAAGTAGGAGATCTGAGCAAATTTGAACTGCGTCAAATAACTCAAATGTGAATATACATAGCACAACTTCATACTTTATTAAAAGCCAAAACTCTTTATGGTTTTCTATGTGATCTGATCGATGTTTGTGTTTATTTTAAGCCTCAATCCCAGTTTCCTACAGTTTTTGATTTGTCTTTATCTCCTATATTTAGCTGCTTCATACTGTAAACTGTACAAGATACAAACTGCATCCATTTTAGTGTTCCTGATGTACCTTACATACATAGGGCATTTTATTAATGTTACACAGAAAGCAAATCCTGTTAATGTGTAATTGTATTGAAAATATCATCCTGTTTTCATATCTTCTGACAAACTTTTTCTGGGCATTTATAGCACATTAAGTTAATACAATACATACTTGGTAGACTAGATGTACAAAACAAATTATTACAATGTCGACCACAGTATCTCAATACAAGCCCTTAGTACCTACACTATTATCAACTAATGCTAAATAAAGGTGGCAGTGATTTACCAAGGGACAATATAGTTTAGAAACATGCAGGAGCCACACAGTTTTTCCTCTATTGAAAACACTAACTGAAAAAAAATCATACACCAATGACATTGTTTACCAATACACTGCAGTGAATAAACTCCCTAATAGCACAGAAAGCAAGAAATAGTTCATCTTGAAATAGACAACAGTGAATGATTGGGCTAAACAGAAATCCATTAAACTGCTGAATAGTTAAATTTAGAAAGCATTCAAATTTATTGGTAGCTGCTGTAATCAAATGAATGTTCTCCACTGGCACACTGAAATGCAGAATTACACTCAGATGTAAAAGAGAACTCTCAGAAAACAAATTATTCACACTACATGATGTAGCTAAAAGTGAAGAGCAATAGCAATTCAAGTTTAAAGTAACTACAGTGCTACTGAACCTTACATAGTCCAGAAGGACTAATGGTTTAACAGGTAATGAGGTAATGATACAAACACAAGAAATCTACTGGAAGGAACTCCTGAGTGTGCTTGAATATCACAGATATAAAAGAGAGACTGGATCTGATTCACGTGCTCACCTCTGTGGACTAACAGTTGGGTCAAGGACAGCCAGCCTCCAAAGAATCACCATCTCATCACACATACTTGCACAAGCATGAGCAGCTACTTCTGACTGGCCATTGCTGCGTCCTGTGTGCCCGCTAGCACTGCTGTGTGATGCAGATGTTCGCACACTGTACCACCAGCCGGTTATCTGCAGAAGAAAATGTTCAGTGGAGCTGTGTTGTGGCCAGCATCTCATCCCCGGCCCTCACTCTACCTCATAACCACAAGGAAAGAGGATCTGTAGCTAGTAGCATGCTTTCATTTGACTCCAAAATAACTATGAGCATTAAAGCAGCATTGGTTTGTAAGAACTAAGGACCTCTCAAGATTTCTATGGTTAGAAGGCACATGCCCACAGAACAAAACACTCATAGGAGGTTCTCTCACTAGAGGCCTTCAAACTTGAAGGGAAAAAGCGAACAAATGTGATAAATGAAGCATTTCCTTTCCCCTGCTCAAAGTTGAGGTATGTGATAGAGCAATAAGTAAGCTTACACCGCAATTCGTATTACAGAGCAAGATCAATGTCCTGATCTGTCAAAAGAAACCTTTTTCCTAATATTATTGTTAAAAATATACTAAAAAAAATTATTTAAACCTATCAAAAGATATATTTTACAATAATAACAAAAGACTCAGATTCTACCACCTAACATATATCATATTTTTATCAAAATGGCAGCTTATATATACTGATATACGATATGATACAAGATGTATTTTGCTTACGAAAAAAACCCAAACATTTAAACAAATCACCTTGATTGGGCAGAAATCAAGTCAAGTAAGTTGAACAAAAGAGAACAGACTCCCTATATTAATGTTAAAAGGACTGAGGCATGTTTGGGATATAGTGTTACCAGTACATCATTAGATCAGGAGACAAACAAACTGTATGTAACATCATTTTAGCTTGGAGAAATAGACGTCCATAATGCATACAGACTGTTTAAAAAAATAATATTTTTTCAGCCATGGATTGTACAGGCACATGACACCACTCACTGGTTCAGCCTGGTTCCTCAGAATTTCCCACCTCCACAGCAAAGAGATTCAAATACCTGCTCATAGTTGAGACACTGATCAGTCAGAATCTCCAGCAAAGGAGCTGCATTGCTATCCCGCCTCTTAAACATCTCTCGCACAATAGAAAGCAGGTTCCAGATTCCTTCAGGCTCTCTTCCTCGCAGGGGACGCAGAAGGCAGGCCCACTCAGCAGCAGCTGGTGGCTCCGTGGAAGAGAGATACATTGAATTCACATCACTGTAGATTGAAAAGCAGGGATGAGGAAAAAATAAATCACGCATAGCCATACAAAATCCCTATATTCTACATTCAGAAGTATATTTGCACCTTAAATGGGACAGACAAGCATAACCCGAAAGACAGGATCCATAACAAGACTGACAACACCACACAAGCAAGGTATTGTGCAAATACAGTGTGCTCAACTGAAATAACATTGGACAAGCTATACAGTCCAGACGACTGACCATGAAACTAAGCATCCTTCAGTCCATGGCATTACATAAGGGTACAGGCTATTATACAGTGAATGAACTTACAGATTACGTTAATATCACATTTTCCCTTCAATGGGAAACAGTTTACCTGAAAACAACAGGAGAGGGTCCACAGAATTTGTGAAGGGTTTTCTTTATGTTGTCACTCAGAGTAGACTCATCTAAGTACCAGGTGCTTTGATCTGATGCAGAGGGTCCAGCAGTGGGATCTTGACAAAAGAATAGCACATACACAGTCTGGAGGATTTGAAGATATTTTCCTCCATTTGCCCAACCACAGGGATTACAGGGAGTACACAGGCAGTGTTACTCAGCTTATTTCACCTGTTGCAGAACTCATTATTCAAAATGACCTTAAAATGCTATCATAACATTACCTTAAGCACTGACAACACTAAATGGAGAGACATGGCTGTCATGCTGAATGGTAGCACTACAACCAGTGAGACCAGAAGAAGTTCAAGGACCATGCCAACAGAAACCTCATGAAGTCCATTTAGGAAAAATGTACACTCCTGTACCTGGGACAGGACACCCCATGCATCAGTACAGAGTGAAAACCAAATAACTGAGTAGCTGATAGGTTTCGACAATTATGGTGGATGCCCAGCTGAACACAAACCAAGGGCAAACTTTCACTGAAAACACAAAATAAACAAAACAACAAACAACCAACCAGTCAAAAATCCCCTGCAAACTGGGATATATTAAGAAAAGCACAGCTGACAGATTTAAGGAACTTATTTTATCCCCCTCTACCTGGCACTGGTAAAGTTACACCTGGAATACTGTATCCAGTTTTGGGTGTCTGCACCCAGGAATGATAATAAGGAACTAGAGAAGATATAGTGGAGGGGTATGAAGATAGCTGGGGGCATGGAGCACATGATTTATGAGGTGACATTGAGGAAAATGGGATGATTTCCTTTAAAAAGGAGAGGGTGAGGGATAATCATTAACAGCCCACAGCTACTTGAAATCACAAACACAGCGCAGACAAACTCTTCTCGGTAGTAGATGATAGAAAGGATATTCATACTGGACAGGTGGAAAAAAATTGTTGACCAAAAGGGTAATGCAGCACTAAAACAATTCACTCTGCAACATCTCTGGTAACCAAGATTTAGCTAAACTAGCCCAAGCCACAGCTAAGCCAAGCTAGAGTTGTGAACGGTCCTCTTACTTAAAAAGTTCTGTTTCAAGTAAGAGGTTGGAGAGGTCCCTTCCCATGAGCATTTCCAGGAGTCTATAATTAATACTGATTTAAAAAGAAAAATCTTTTGTTAGAAAGGTGCATTGCCTGATGCTCCCTTCCTCCGCATACACTCCGAGGCATTCATTACACGAGATACTGCCTCTTGCTCTGCCATATATACATGCAGGTGCCTGTACTTATCCCTCTTCCTTGACCTCCAACTGCAATTTAAGCTACATGGTAACAGACCAGTTCAGAAACTCAAATCAGTGGAAATATATCCATTTCCTATCTGTGACAGAGATTACCGAAATAAGATGTATCAAGGTTACCTGGGGCTCCACACACTGTGTTGATGGCAGTAGACTGAGAAGATAACAGCTCATCCAGCAAGCGCTGAGCTGTTGGAAGAATCTGAAAACATGAAGCAAACTTTCAGCATACACAATATTTCTTATCCTGATATACCCAGTCAAAAATCTGATTGCATTTTCATGACTGAAGCACTCCCATAATTTCAGAGGTATCAAACGCAGCTTGTTTTCAGAAAGGACGATAGAGGGTGCTAAAGATTATAGAATAGAAAACCAGCTATTCTCTTTTCTCAAAGCAAACCTATGTGCAAGGCTTACTTCCTACATTGACACCCTAAGAAGTAAACAAAAGCATCACAGATTATTAGTTCCTTTCTCATTTCTTGAGGAGTAGGAGCCCATGGAGAGTGATACTGCAACTAATTTTGCTGCAGGGATGTCTCTCTGCAGTCAAGGTCAGCATTTTCCCATACTTTCAATGTTCTTTTTTTCTTGTTCCTAAATCATTCTCTAAAACCCAAACTAATGGGAAGAGAGGAGCAAACTATAAATTACATATCTACATAACTTTTGGCGCAGATTTCAGCTTATTTATCATCCTGTTAGCAAAGTGTCCTGGGTTCAGCTACAGCAGTCATTTTTTCTCCTTCTTAGTAGCTGGTGCAGTGCTGTGGTTTTGACTTTCAGCCTGGGAATAACGCTGATAACACTGATGTTTTTAGTTGTTGCTAAGTAATGTTTACTCTGACCAAGGACTTTCTCAGTCTCATGCTCTGCCAGGGAGGAGGGGAAGCCAGGAGGAAGCAGAGACAGGACACCTGACCCAAACTGGCCAAAGGGGTATTCCATACCACAGCACGTCATGCCCAGTATATAAACTGGGGAGAGTTACCCGGAAGGCCCAGATCACTGCTCGGGTCGGGCTGGGTATGGGTCGGCGGGTGGTGAGCGGTTGCGTCCTCTCCCCTTGTTATTTCCCTTATCATTATTATTGGTAGCAGTAGTGGTTTGTATTATACCTTAGTTACTGAAGTGCTGTTATCTCAACCCGTGGGAGTTACATTCCTCTGATTCTCCTCCCTGTCCCTCTGAGAGCAGTGAGAGGGAAAAGTGGGGAAGTGAGCAAGCAGCTGCATGGTTCAGAGTTACCGGCTGGGCTTAAACCACGACACAAAGGTAGACATCAACTAGATATCAACTCAGACTCAACAATAAACTAATGCAATTTCAGCACTAAACTAATCATAGCTTCTGGACAGTTCAGAGCATAAGCAGAGAAGGCTCACACCTGACTGCAAAATCCTAAGTAGATATACCCTCAACATGCTCTTTTTGAAAGAAAAACACACAGTAGAAAGTGTTTCTTCCCAAACTAAGTCTCAGCTGAAACCGTAGATCCATTCAGCCTTTACCATACACACTTACAACAGGTCAGGCATACAGTTAGGATCTAAATTACTTGCAACAGAACAGCTGATATCCCCCGCACCTCTCTCCGCACAACAGCTGAGGTTGAAGATCACACTTATTACAAAGCAAGGCACATTCAGTACGCTTATATTTGCAAATAATACAGACCTATCTCAAACAGATAGAAGAAAAACAAAGCTTCAGAAGGATATTTTGCATTTCAGTCACCTGAAGAAACAAACTCAGCATTAAACTGTTCTTGTACCTGTTTCCACTACTACATATATTAAGTCACCACAGAAAAGTAACAGGTCTAGGCAATGCCACACCTTAAGGTGGAAGTATTGGGGATCTGCAGTGATTCTCCTTGAGGAATTTTTGCCAAGATACATTTAATTGGAATAGGAGTACTAGCTTCATGAAGGGAAACAGCTCTTGGGAGAAGAACTGGGTAATAAATTCCAGCTGCCCAGAATCACTGACATTTTCACAGATATGGAAAACACTTCCTGCAGAGACTTTGAAAAACATCTCCTTATCTAGCTGCATTCCTACAGACCATCATCCCTCCACGCTTCAAAGTAATTCAGCATTACATTACTGTATCATAATGTCATTCACAAGCTGGAAGTTAAAATATAATAATGTATACAGCCTACTCTAAGTCTACATCATGTAGCCAAAACAGAGGGCCCCAAGGTATCAGAGTATCTGCACACAGAAATCTTGAAAACCAGGAATGAGACTGTTGGAAGAGTTTAGGGCATGCCTTGCCTTTTTCAAGGGAATTACACAACACAGGTTAAAGCGCATCTGCCAATAAACCCCTAACTTTTTTGTTGGGCAGCATCCATCAGATTATCTGGCAAGACAGTAACAATTAAATAATCCAGATGTGCACAGCTGGTATACATGACAGAAGGAGAAATAATCCCTGCAAAAAGGAGCAGACAGAGTATTTGAAAGCAAGCAACTTGCATGCCATTCAAAAAACAACTACCACTGCTACTAGCCTTTCAAAACCCCCATTTACTAGGATCCAGACTATGTGACATGAAGCTCCAAGTCCTTAAAAGAAGAATAGCTTTGTTAGGTAATGCAGCAAGGAGCACACCCTATTGGTGCTGAACTCTCAGCAGCAAAAAAACCCAGTGTTTTTATACCACTTTGACATTATAGGTTTCCTCTATTTCCTAAGATGATCAGTATGTCTGTAGAAAATTTAGAAGATGTTTTAGCAATAGAGTATTTTAGTGTCCTAAGCACATCATCATAATAGGAATTTTAGGCACATGCCAACAGTAATCTAACTCCTATTGAAGCCATTATGCAAGTACTATTGAAGTGTGACAGATATCCAAGCAGGGCAGTTTTTCTCTACCTCTTCTGGTTTAATCAGCATAAAAAAATTCCTAAGCCCTTGTATTTTTAAAGCAGACATTTCACAACCACTTAGGTATTCTTACATATTTTGTGCAAGCATTTTAGGCAGATGATATAAATGACCTGACCTTGAACAACATATAAATTTAAGGAATAAGAGAGCAGATTTTGCCTTTGACTAACAAAACTTCATGTCTGTGACTTTCCATAATCCAAATGATTCTTATGAATCACCAAAGATGCTACACTGGGGGAAGTCAAAAAGTCACCAGTTGGGTGCACCTAGAAAGTGCCCACCTAAGGCATATACAACACATTCCCTGATGAGTCTTCCCCATTCAATTTACCTAACATATAACAAAGCAGCAGCCTGATTGTGCTGACTTAAGTTTTTTCACCACCATGCATTTATTTTATTGTGTTTGATCTTTCACAAGCTAAGTGCATATTCATGGTAATATGAATAGCCACCACTCTTCTTTCACCCTTTAGGACACTTTAATATTTTACTTGGCAACAGACAATTGTCAAATAATAGAAGGGCAAATCTAAAAAGGGCAAGAACTGAAGGCCTTCCCAGCAACTCACATTTGAATAGCATAACTGATTATCTTGCAACAAAAGACATCATATAAACAGACCCAGAATAACGATAACTGAATTTCACTAAGAGTCAATGCTATCGATTGTCCCCATTTACCTGTTGTGGAAGTTCACTAATTAGGTACTGAGCAAATTTCTGCAATTGGTCTCTTTGTAGCCGAGACAAGGATTCAGAAACAGGTGCTCGTAAACATACTGCAGATGCCTGAAGGAAGAAAAGGAGATATAAACTGCCATTAACAGGTCAGACTTAATGCAGCTGTGCCCACTGTAAGGATGAAGCGTCATGAACAGTAGCTATGCCGATGCATATCATGCTTGGTCTTGATGGACAATGTTTTTTTTTTCTGTAATTATGTAGTGTGTTGCAGATAAGATGCAAATAAGCTGTCTAGGCTTTATAAAAACTGTTTTTAAGAGTTTCTTTTCAAAGTAACTGCTTTAACAGCTGTGCTTAAGATCTGTTGTTGCTAGCAATTGCACAAATACTGGCAGGGATTTCACAAACAAACCTCTAAAATAGGCCATTATTCTTTAAGCTTCTGGCAAAACAACCAGCACTGTGGGGGGCTGTTTCACAGATTCAAAACCACCTCATTTATCTCAATAGAGTTTTTTTTCTTCAGTCTTAAAATCAGTCTCTGTATCATAGAACAACTTAAGACGATAAAAAAAACCCCTCAAACAAATAAGAAAAACTAACAACAAAGCAAACAAAAAATACCAACAATAAAACCACATCAAAACACTAGTTTCTTAACCTCTTTCACTGTACAGAGAAAAACATATCCAAATAGCACCTACTTAAAATTTAACATGGAAACAGGCAAGAGCAGTTTGATAATAAAGATGCTTCTGATGTTGGTTTGTCTACATAGAGCAATATACTTTGGCTTGTAACTTGCTAGTGTCAGCAGTCAGTATACATAAACATGAAAATCCCTTCACTAGCATTTTTCAGGTACAAGAAACGATTGGAGGGAAACGAATGATTATCTATCTTACAAAGGGTCCAAACTTTCTGAGTGTAAATCATATAAATGAAAATGTTTCCTATCCTCACTCTCTATCATCCACCTTTTAAAACTGGAACTAATAATTCAAAGCAGAACTTTTGTTTTGCCAACACTCCAGTCCTAAATACAGAAAGTATACTGACATTCTGATGATTTCAGAAGAGTGTCAACCTAAGACTATTACAATTGCCCATTATAAAGTTTTAACAAGCTTCAGAAGGTTATTAGCACTTATTTAAGAATCTGGAGTTGATCATAAGCATGTTAGCTATAAAATGTTGTGTGACAAAAGAAAATCTTCTGTTCCTTTCAATCACTCAAATTTAATCCTTCCTTAAGATGTATTTCTCAGCTTCCCAAAGTCTAAGGAAATTAATCTGTACGCTAGACTGAACTCTCAAATTGTGTATTTTATATTGATTCTATACATTTTTACCTGGAGTTCACTGGGATAAGAAACACCTACTTGTCACTCTATACAAGGCTACACATAATACAAGCAGTCAACAAAAACATAAACTTGAGTGTTTGAAATCTACAAGTCAAAATGACCACTTACTTGCATCAGTATGTGTTAAAATGAACTGGTGAACATAAAGGCCAACAGTGATCAAAATTACCTTTCTTCTGCACTCTGATTAAACAACTTAAAGAGCTTTCATATCCCATATTTACAAAGACTTTTAATAAAAGACTAACTGAAGAAAGATTGAGTAATTCTAGTATTTAAATGAGAAACAGGAATGGGCCAAAAAGGACTCTGCATCTATTGTTAGTAATTTGCACATTATCAAAGGACGTTCTGCAGGTTAGAGCCTCAGTCAATTCACTCTGCAGACCGCCACTGTGAGCACACATTTGAACAATCTGTAACCAAAAGGAGTGCCAAGCACAATTTCCCTAAAGAGGGTGCGAGCTGCATAAAACTGTAATGAGGAGAGACTCAGAGAAGATGCCTAGGGGAAAGAACTGTATTTAAAGGCCTACATTGTGTATCCGGAAGAGGCAGAGTGCCACGACGTGAGCACACCACTTGGCCCCAGCTCCGCAGGTACAGCTGCATGATGTGATCCTGCACCGGTCAAACATCACTGCCACGTTGTATGCACCTTTGGGAGGCACCATCTGTGGGGGTACCACAGTGGCACTCAGATGGAAGCCTGTTAAAATTCAAAAGTCCAAAGTTACTCTTCTGGTGCTTGGAAGACAGATTTAGTTAGCATGGAAGTTTAAATGTGCCATTTAAACAGCAAAACAACATGTACAGCAACAACATCCATACAGGGATGGACAGGGATTCTAGATTCTCCAGTACTTGTTTCTTTCCAATCAGTTATGGCAGAATATCAGCAGAGAGGCATAACATGTTATAAGAGGTTCAAAAATACCAGCTTTTAATAAACTGATTTATTTCTATTGATACAGTAAAAAGAAACGCAGAACTGGATAAAAATATCACTGAAAACTGTGGGGCTTTGATCACAGGGTCAAAGGCAGACTATACATATTTTAGGCATGATTTCTATGTTAATTATCTCTGGCAGCAATGCAGAACAGGCTAGGCGACTTATTTCCAAGTTAGTTAACTTTCGCAATTTTACAGTGTACTAAAGAAGGCACCTGAACACACACTTACACACTGTGGCTTCAGAAGCTACCCATTTCTCATAATTTATGTACCTCCTTGCAATTTTGTGAATATCCCATTTTTATAAATCATGTACTTAGAAAACAAAAACCCCCTCTCGCTTAGAGTATAATCAATGGAAAAGGGAAATATCAGCAACAACACTTGAATTAACCCAGCCCCATTAATCTGTGATCAAACAAATAAATAATGAACCTCATCTCAGGAAGGATTACAAAGAACTTTAATGAGGGTTGGCTTCATGTAAACGCATACCAGTTGTACTTATAATGCAGCTTCCTCTGCAGATAATCGTTATTTAGAGGCACACATATTATGAGCAGGAAAAGGCCATCAGGAACATGAATCTTGTACTTGTTTGAAAGGTCCCTATCACCAGTTAATCATCCTCTACAGCAATGACCATCAGCCTCAGAATCTTTCTGCTAGTGTCGAATTGAGTTTTAATGAAGCACAGAAAGCACCAAGGGCATCAAAGCCATAACAAAAATTCAGCCCGACAATCTAACTTAAGTGAAAAAATATGGCTTAGGACAGATGATTGAAATACTTTCTCCATCAACAGCACAGGGAAGTATATTATAAATCCACACTACTAAGTTTTTATCATGACATTGTGAGATTATAATAATGATGGTGTTCAGGAGTACACGTGACCTACTAAATCCCATTTAAAACAATGCACTATTTCTTCCTCAAAATATAATCCCCATGCCAATACTAACTTGCTCTTACCTTGCTTAACCTTTCTATTTCTCCTGTTCACCAGAATTCAAATCCTCTTCCTGAAGTGGGTGATTATTTTGATTAGTACATATAATGCCACCCAAATTCTTCAGCCATTCTAGCAATTGGAACAGAATCAAAACAAAAGGCAGCATTCACACAAAATTACTGCCCTGCTTATTACTAGCTACAGTTCTAATTTATGTTCCACACTTGGCTAATACAAGCCAAACAGTTCAGCTAGTCCTTCTGTTACACTAGAAGCATCTCAGACCAATGCCAAAATGCCCTAATTTTCACAAATGCAAATTAAGCATTTCACAAATTGGAATTACAGCAATCCTGTTCCACTGAGAAAAAGAGGTATTTGACAGGTCTTAGAGAACAATAGGTCACAGCTATACACTCTTACCAAGCTACTACCATGAAATTTTTATTTGTATATGAAGACAGTTACCTGATTAAATGCAAAGAGGGAAGAACAGTTATAAAAACAGACAAAGAAAATTTAAGGGCTTTGGCATGACACATCGCAAGCTTCAACTCAAACTGTAGCTTGATGAACGCGTCTGCCACTGACACTGCTAATTCAAGCACCTCTGCCCAGCGTTTTTTGCACAACCAGTCTTGTTATGTTGAACAACTGTTTGTGGGATAGCACAGGAAATCATATCAGGAAAAAAAATCTGGGTTAAATTAATAGTTACTTTTACAAGGAAGTTCAATTTTACAATTCGGTTCACTGCACATTTTACAAAAGTATGAGCCTCCAGGGACTGGAAAGACAACTATGAGGGAGGCCATCCTGCAGTGCTTTAGCCCAACACTACTGTTTAAAGAAACAGACATCAGATTGTACTTGCTTACAGTCAAAGCGCAGTAATTCTCCCACAAACCACAGCTCTTGCCCTCCTGCTTAGAAGTGAAGACAAGTCACATCCACTGCACACCTAAGTGACCTGGTCACCTCATGGAACCCACAAGAAAGTTATTCCACCCACCCCCACTCCCTTATCAGGTATCTTATCTACTCCATGCATTGCAAAAACACGTCTGCATGTACCAGCAGCATTCATCTGCAGCTGCATGTAGCCCACCAGAAAAAAACCCTAAGATCTATACCCCATTCTTGGCAAGCTCCACTCTCAGGAGACATCGAGAATAAGCTGCAGGCCAGAGGAATTGCTCTGCCAGGAGTCTCACTCCCCTGGATACAATTTATCTTAACTGCATGGTGGGCACAGAGCAAGCTTATTATTTCCGTGAAAGCACTTAGGCTTTCTACACAGAAAGAGCATCTAACACTTGTTATGAGCACCAGATTTACTACTCATGTACAGAACAAATATATCAAGCAGCCAGCACCAATGCTTGAGAGGATATGTCAAGTACCTACACTGTACAACATACCAGTTATTCATAAAGAGCACCAGGACTGGACTACTACACCCATGAAGCAGGTTTTATTATGTAGTGAAGAAGGGATACCAGCACACTGTCCTGTCTGGTACTCAATTAAGACACATGGTTTGATCAAATGTAAAAGCTGGAAATAATCAACTGCTGCCTAGGCTAGGACCTACAAAATAGAGCTTCTTTTTTAGTCCATAGCTTATCCTTCTCACTGCTCCACTCCTGAAACTTAATCTTGCAGGAAAAGTATCCAAAAGAAATGTATGTTTCCAGCTGGTTATAATACAGTATCCATAATTTTAGGATGGCTACATAGATGTTTTTTGCATTTAATATGTATTTTATCATGAAATGTATTTATTGTGAAATTTCAGGTCTGTTCATTTGTTTTTCTGAGGTCACAGAATCATAGACTGGTTTGGGTTGGAAAGGACCTTAAGATCATCTAGTTCCAACCACTCTGCCATGGGCAGGGACACCTTCCACTAGACCAGGTTGCTCGAAGTCCCATCCAACCTGGCCTTGAACACCGCCAGGGATGAAGCATTCACAACTTCCTCGGGCAACCCATTCCAGTGCCTCACCACGCTCGCTGTAAAGAGCTTCCTCCTTATATCTAACCTGAACTTCCTCTGTTTAAGTTTAAACCCATTACCCCTTGTCCTATCACTACAGTCCCTGATGGAGAGTCTGCCTCTAGCATCCTTGTAGGCCCCCTTCAGATACTGGAAGGCTGCTATGAGATCTCCATGCAGCTTTCTCTTCTCCAGGCTGAACAGCCCCAACTTTTTCATGATTTCACGTGGAAATGTACAAATTTAAAAACCTCAAGCTACTCAGTAAGGAACCGGAATGAAAAAAATTAAGTGACCTATAAGTTAACAACATGCTAAGAATACTTCTTGCAATACAAGTTCCAAGCTTTCCTCATTGATATTTGGCAGTTCTGATGCTCCTGTAAACAACGACAGTAAACAGACCTCAGCACATAATTTCAGAACTTTTTCTCTGGCTTTCCCAGGACTAACAGAAATGGGAAAAGAAAAACTCAACAAAATTTTATATGGGAAGTAAAGCAAGGCAATTTTGGACAAGTTAGGACAATCTCTAAAAAGTAGAGACAGAGACACTATTCAAGAAGGTGCAAAATTAGAACCAGACTGAACCTGCTGCTGCCTTTCTTAATTGTAAAAAAAGAAATTAAGACTATGACAGAAAAAAAGTCCCAGAAACTAGCAACTACAACACACCTATCTGAGAACAGCAATAATGTCTTCAGCGCAAGAACACAGGTTTATGACTGCTACAAAGGGAATGTGCAGGAGAAGGTGTGCAAAAGCTAGTTCTTTGTGTATATATTGTGAAAATTGTGAAGAGGTGCTGTTGTTCAGAAATTATGGGTATAGATTTGCATGTGGACAAGATGACTAAGATTACTCATTTGTATTTAAATATATATACACTGCAAAGGTATATCGGTAAAAGGAGCACAAAGCACATTTCAAAGCTACGTCCTATTGATCGCAATATTACAATGCGCTGCCCAATCCCCCTGCAAATCAAATTCCCTCTCACTGGCTGCTTCATTTCCTGTGTCTTTTCCCATTTGTCAGTATATGGAATTCTCAACTACAATCACACACCTTAACATCATCTGGAGTGGACAACTGAAATTGTAGCCACCTCACCTGCCCCCCACCAGCTTCTGGGCTGCTACTCATGGAAAAAGAAACCAAAAAAAAAATCCCTCCATTAGCTAAAGTTCCTCTCCTAAGGAGGAAACAACGTTACTGTCTAAACAAAGTAACTTCCCTTCCACACATAATCTTTTCTCAGGAAGCCCAGTTGCTGTGTGTGTACTTGAGAATTTCCTCCCCTGTATCATTGACCATCTCCTCTTTTTCCCAACTCCTCTCTTCCTCCTGCAAGCACAGCTTTTGCACTAACATTCCTAGCCTTTATTCATTTGCACTGCTTTACACCTCCTCACCTTTTTAATTTATTACTGAAGCAAGTTTTGACCAGAGTCTTAGCACTGTATATTAAATATTCTGCTCTTTTCCATGGGGAAAGTCCCAGGAATTGCTGAAATTCAGCCAGACGTATTGTAACTCATTTTGTCTCTCAAACATTTGCCTTCCTGAAGTTCAGCAGATGCCTTAGAGGCCTCTCCCAGCATTTCAGACCTGACATCAGGAGCTCACGAATGTACTTAAAACTCAGTTTTATTCTATTTAGCTCAATTTCGTTAATGTTCCAAAACTACTATCCAGTCTCACTGACAACTCAATATACCTTATTTCTGGTATTGTTATTACATTACACAACAGATGAGGTAAAATCCTTTCAGATGCTTTACCTTATATTCACATAATAGTTCCATCAGCCTTTTGCAATTTGTGTAGCTCAATGACTATCTTCTTCTCTTTTCATTCTCCCCAAGCTTTTACAGTATCAGTCCCTTTTATTCCTTTTTTGAGGGTCCTTTACCTAAATTTATTCATTCCACTGATCACTGAGAGTTAAATATTCCTGGTACTAGCAACTAAACAGGCAGATAGAAAGAAGGCTCTTATCCCACATCTCAGGAAAATACAGGAACTTCCCTCCTTAACATTATAGATTTTCGTATTGTCATTTTTCTTATTACAACCAGGCTCAGTTCCTACATGCCAGTTAATATTCTAGCTGTGAAGCTTAGAGTTGCAGAAAAAAACAACACATCTCTATTGGATTGACATGGCCCACCTTGACATACTAGTGTCTTTATGTCTATGTCTATAACGCCTTCCTGTCTAACAGCTGTCACTAGAACAGCCAGCTCAATATTCTTCTTTATTGCAAAAGATTTAATGAAAAACACAGAGACCAATTCTTTGTTTAAGGTAAGATTAGTTCCTATAACCGTAAAAGATAAAAAGAACAAGATAAGTGAGGAAAAGCAATAACACCCACTGTCCAGCAACAGGGTTTTCCTTCTGCCAAAAATATTACATTAGTAACTGTATTAGTAATATAATTCTTTTCCTACAAGAATAATTAAACCTTGCAAACTTCCTCTCACTCATATATGCACTTGAGGCAAGGCATTCATTCGACCAGATGACTAGAAAACCAAGTTCTTCATGGAGACAAAGGCATTCCACACAGTTTTTTCCAAAACACCATTTTCAGAACATTTCTGGCTTTTCACTCAGTTTCACAGCTGAGCTGACTGAGACTAAAGTAAACACAGTATTTAGCTCAAGACATTACAAAGAATAAATGTTATAATGGATGGGAACCTAGCTGAGGCTTGATTCCCAGTCATGACTAAGAGACTTATCAAAGCATGTTTTTGTCAAAATGTATTCGGTACAGTATATATGTTTATGTTCATTATGACTGTCGGAAAGAGGCAGGAAAAACATAGGTGTGCAGTTGTTTTATGACCTTTGTACTTGGCTGCACCAGGGCACTTGGCCAACGCTCTCGGCGTGGACAACAGTGAGATCATGAAAAACTGCACAGCCCCATGAGTAAACAATCACAGAGCTGGCATAAAGCCAGTTGTTTTAATAAGGGTATAAAAGCAGGACCCTCTTGTAGCCGAATCTGAAGCCTCACCTATGGGTGGACACACCACATAGGAACTTTCCCTATTACCAGAGACTCCTGGGATTCGCTGCAACAGGGCTTCCCAGCCTGAAGTGTGGGGCTGGATGACGATTAGTTGGTAACTGGTGATGTATTTTTTCTTGATCTCTGTTTTCTCTATGCAGTAATGATTTGATACATTGCTAATTTTCTTCTGTGCCTTACATATATATATTCACACACATGATTTGCTTTATTGTACTTAATTCACTACATAGAGATATATACCTGATTTGCATTAGGGTGCTTGTTTGCTTTAGTGTGCTTATTCACTTTAATATGCTTGTTTAATAAACTGTGCATGTTATACAGCTAGTGTGTGGTCATACTGTTGCATACCCTGCCTGTCAGCACAACACATGTGGCAGGGAGTTTAGTCTAAGATGCCAGAAAAGTTCATTTTGAGACAAGGTCATACCACTGCTGTTCCACTGCAAACAGTTTTGGAAATCTGAAGTATATATGAATATATATGAATATTCTTACCTATCTGGAGAGGGTCTTTGACAGCCCTCACCCGGAACAGCTGCTCCCCTCGCTGGAATTCATCTGCACTGCCATTCGCCAAACACGAGTACAATCTGCAAGAGAAACAGAGAACATGTCAAGATCAGTCTGTTTTGGAGAAACTTTACAGTATTATCCTCTTTATTCTTTGTTGACATGATTTTTGAAAAATCCTTACTACATCTTTAAGACAAAATCCAGCTCTCTTCTGCCATTTGTACACTAGAGTTCAACCATAAACATCACTAGTTTCTTCCTGAGTTTGTGTATAGTCACTGGCATTCCTAGGAATTTTAAGCTCAGTCTCTGTCATGGTTTAAGTCCAGCTGGTAACTCAACCACACAGCCGCCTGCTCACTGCCCCACTTCTTCCTACCCGCTCCCAGAGGGATGGGGAGAAGAATCGGAAGAATGTAAATCCCACAGGTTGAGGTAAGAATAGTGCAGTAACTAAGGTATAATACAAACCACTACTGCTACCAATAATAATGATAAGGGAAATAACAAGGGGAAAGAATATGAAACTAAAAGGGGAAAAGGAAAAGAAAAGAACAAAAGCAAGTGATGCACAGTACAATTGCCCACCACCCGCTGACCGATACCCAGCCCAACCCGAGCAGCGATCTGGGCCTTCCGGGTAACTCTCCCCAATTTCTATACTGGGCATGACGTGCTGTGGTATGGAACACCCCTTTGGCCAGTTTGGGTAAGGTGTCCTGTCTCTGCTTCCTCCTGGCTTCCCCTCCTCCCTGGCAGAGCATGAGACTGAGAAAGTCCTTGGTCAGAGTAAACATTACTTAGCAACAACTAAAAACATTGGTGTTATCAGCATTGGTCCCAGGCTGAAAGTCAAAAACACAGCACTGCACCAGCTACTAAGAAGGAGAAAAAATGACTGCTGTAGCTGAACCCAGGACAGCCTCCAAAATACATTCATAGCCTAAAATTAAGCTTCTCTATACAGTGTATTATCAATTCAAGGTCTAATGTTGGCATGCCAGAGTAAAAGCCCCTTGTATTTCTAGCTGTGTTATCTGCATCCTCACACCTGAGGTTTTTTTACATCTGTGTTCATCAGAATAATTAACATGTACAACTTGGTGGTTTGCTCTGTTTCTCCACAGGTGATGTTACAAATTACATCGGCACTTCTGACATTACCTCCCCCATCTGACACCAGCACATTAGATGAATGCATCTAAGAACTTTCAAGATGATTCTTTCTAAAAGAGTGTAATATCACTACTTTGCAACAAAATTCTGAATGCACAGCTACACGGCTAGGTCTCCTATAGTATAAAAGCTTTATTAAAAAAACCCCAACTTTGGTAAAAGATCTAAAAGCACAGAATCTTTTACTCACACAATTTATGTGGAAACATAAGAAATAGACATCTCTGTCTCCACTCTTATCACTGATGCAATCACAAAGTCTGATTTTTCTACTTACATCAACAAAAGGCTTGTACAGCACACTGAGGGAAATTTCTGAGCCCAGTTAAAGGTCTGATTCAAGCAACAGATTCAAAGTGGAAAGAATACCGTGTAAGACTAACATAAGGACAAAACTCTACAAACTAGTTCGGTCAGGCAAATTAAAGGGTGTATTTATTGTGCTATCATTTATATACACAATCTGCACATGTACATGCATGCAGGGCAGCTCACCCTGAAATAAACCCCCATATCATTGCATATCCCCCAGAAATCCATCCACATGTTACAAAATGCATGAGAACGGAAGCAGCAACAAATATATGGAACATCAAACAGACAATGATTTTCCTCTAGTGAACAGAGCTTTTCCTTAAGTACCAATGTAACAGAAATAGTACTAATTACCTGATATCTTCCTCATTTTCTGGGAAACTCCAGAAGGCGATTCGAAGCTGCAGTTGCTCAGGCACTGGAGGATAAACTTTCTCCACCACCTCGAATGGAATGTGAAATGCAACTTGCTTTGCAGACAGTTCCACCAATGGGATCACCAGCCCATCTAGCAAGACAAGAAGCAAATTGCAATTAGACATTCAAACAACAAAACTCACGAGAGGCTAAAGAGATCAGAGCAGGAAGCTTTTCTACTTCCTCTCTTACTTCACCAAGTACAGGGACCAATTTTGATAGACAGTAAAAGGCAGCATTGAAATTTTCTGAAGAATTGCCTGCCAATCTTAAGCCTGTTTTCAGCACCCTAGCGCATGGGTACGCATGCCTAAAAAAGCCAGTCCTTCTTCAGGAGAGCTACGTTAACGCAGCAGACATCAGTGATTCAGGCTTTGTCTCCTGATACTACTGAAGCTATTCAGCAATACTTAAGGTAACCCGATAGTTTTCAAACATTTCTGTTAGAATATGGCAGCAGCATCCTGTGAATGTCAGATGATTACACAGAGAAGAACTATTCAGTGCATAAGCATAGGACAGCAATGGAAAGGTTACCCAGGAACCTTAATGTTGACTTTTTTGTTAGCATTCAGTACTCTGGTTTTTACAATATTTTAATTATTATTTGCTGGTTTATTCCCCTCACCACCACCTTCCATATGATATCTATCTATATACTTGAAATTCCTACAGAAGCAACTGGGAATTCACATGTTTGTATAGTGCTGACTACACCAAGCCCATGAGGATCTTAACTGAAGGCACCAAGAGCTTATACAAATACATCTAACCACCACCTTTCTACCAAACTAACTCCACTTTTTATGTTTTTCAGTGCAGATGATTTCTTGTCATCAGGTGATAGGAGCCTTATGTTTCTGCTTCACTCTGAGCTAGATTACACTTTATACAAAATGCCAGGCTCGTCTTATCTGAAAGCATCTTACTGCTTTACTGAGATCACTTCCTGATCCATCACTACAGCAGCCTTGGTTCCCCTGTCTTCCAAACCCTGTTGCCAAAAGCCTAATTAATTCCATTTCAGAGAGTCATGTTATGTCTCTTCACCTCCCTAACCAGCTTCTAAAACACCACTGGAAGCCAGAATGTAAACCAATCTGGTCTTCAGCTTTCCCTCCCCACCAGCCTCCAGGCAACATATCAAAGGAAAACTTAAGCCCTGATGTCAGTAAACGCTTTCTCACCCTCTGCCTAGAGACACCCTCCAGTCCAAACAGTTGAGAAAGATAGGAAAGAGCTTTGAAAGTAAATGCACACAGCAAAGCAGCTAACATCTCCCCAGTACTGAGCAGACCCCTCAAATGGAAGGATTACATAAATACAGAAAGAAAATACAGATTTCAAACGTCCACATTTATGATTTTTTGATTACAGGAAAAATAGGTTTATTAGGCAGCATTCTCTTCTCCCAGATATAGTTAGTCTTCTACTGTCAGGATTGTTTCTCCATCACCAGTGACTTTTACTCTACATCATAGATGGAGTTTCTGGTTTACAGTGCTATAATCCCACCCACAAGCATGGGAGCAGCAGATTGTAAAATGAACAACAATGGAAAAGTGGAGTGTCCCTTTCTCTACAGCTAGCAGAAAAACAAGATTTTGGCAGAAAAATACTCTCATTTCCACTCTTGACAACCAGAGCAGGTGTAAAGCTTTCATCAAGTCACTAATAAAAAAAATTACTGTCTTTAGTCACTAAAAATATTACTGACTTTATTTAGTGCAATATAGTCAACTTAAATATCATTGCTGCTACTACAGTATTAGTAGGTAACACAAAAGTCCAAATGGAGGCACTTTAATACTTGAAATGACAATGAGCAGTGAAAGAAGAGGGTTTTTTCTGAGGTTTAAACTGCACTTTTTGTATAGAGGCACTTTATCCAAGTCTTTCATTACACATTACTAGAAAAGAGATGACATCTAAACAACCTCTACAAGGTACAAAACTCGAAAAAGCCTTGAGTACTGGGTGAACCATCTGCACATTTTTCAAGTGCTGCAAGCCTACAGCCTTGATGGTATTCCTTGTTACAAGGATCTGGCGCTGGATATGAAGGTTAGAAATGCTAAAGTTGACAAAAAAGCAGCAAAGGCAAATGCATTCTGCTTGTTATTCTACCTTATCCTTAAAAATATTTTACTTTTCTGAGGCAATGGACTACGACAGACACACAGTTACAAGGTCTCAATGGTACTAGTAGAGTAGTACTGGTACTAGAAGCAATAGTATGATCATTGCAATTACCCTTCAGTGTGGCTGTTCTCTTTCAGGCTAAACTAAACTAGCTCAAGAAAAATACTTTGAAAAGCGTTACTGAAATTACCTCTCCTGAGAAAACATTTCTTCCAAGCGGGAACACAACAGGAGCCCTCCTCATCTGCTCCACTACAAGTCCAGTGCAAATCAGCCAGTTTTACACAGGGAACTAAGGTAACAAGCTGACTTTACCTTGAACTCATTAACTGATTCATCAGCTGTACTGTGTTAGTAGTAACCAGCCAAAGACAGGTGATCATAATCCACCGTCAGACATTCCCAGCACACAGCTTGGACATTTTCAGAATAAGGTGAAAACAGTAAAACCTGATGGGGGGAAAAAAAATAAATCTAAAAAGCAATAATCATATCTGTAAGACCATGCCTCTTTCTAAAATCATGGATTTCCTGTAAGGAAAAAAGACTTGGAGGGGAAATGGTAGAAAACAACTGAAAAGTAGAAAACAATTTTTCAATCATACTTTAAGGGGAGGTGAATTCACAGTAGTAACTTTGCACACAACATAAGTACTAAAATTAAGAAGTTAAACTGCCCTAAGTTTCAAGAGGGTAGTCCCCTATGTAGTCAAGGTGAGACACCTATTCTAGAATGTAACTCAAAGCATCAGAGGCCCATAAGGCCTCCTGCAAAGTCAGCTGGACAGTCTGTTAGGTGCTTAAATCAGGCTCTGAATACTCTCCTTTGAATCCTAAACAAAGAGAGATCCACTCAAAATGTTTATCTCCACATACACAAATCCAGGGTTGGTGGATTCATACCTACTTGTATCAAAAGGTACTATCAACAAAACAGACAAAAGGTACTCTCAGGTTCTATAACAGATATATTTTGAGCAAGGAAAAAAAAGAAGGCTGCTAACAGAGAAAAGGAGAAAGCATCACAGCTTCTGCTCAGACAGCAAAGGACAAAAAAGATCCTAAGTTTAATATAAAAAATGACACAGTAGTGAAATCAAAGATGTATTACAAAATTGACAAAGCTGCATGATAAATCTACCCAAGGGAGAAGATAATTTTAAATTGTGGAGCAGACTAACAAGAATCATTGCTTCCTCTTGGGAAGCTGACATGATGACCCAAGCAGAACAAACGAAACACTTCAAGTCTTGTAAGAATAAAGTCACAGGCAAAGCATAAACAACCTCAAACAATTCTTACTTACAGGTTAAATGACTAGCAAAACCCAGGTCAGGAAGGGATTTTGAGATGCCATCTAATCTGTACCTCCTACCCAAGAAGCAGGATCAAGCATATCTAAACCATTCTCACATCTCAACCATTTACTGCCATGTGGAACACATGGCTTTGATGAGGACTATCCTATCCTTTTTGCTACTGTTTAATGTGAATTATAGCTTTGATTTTTATAGCCATTTTATACAGCTAAAACTAGCATAGACATAATTATTCCTGCTGGAACAACGACAACAACAAACCCCAAAACAGCCAACACAAGCTATGTGCTATTATGCACGCAAACATGCATTTTCACCAGTGGAAACAACTTCTGTGCCAGCAGAGCTTACTGACAGGAATACATGTGTAGCTACACTGCCCAACCTTTCCTAATATAGGCTGTTAGAAGTTACAGCCAACAGTTATTCATAAAACCAGATCATGTTCAAACTGAGCTATTATTCTTTCACTATAATAATTGAATTTCCATGATAGACAAATAGAGAAGAAACTGCTTGAATACTCAGCAAAATGGGGGCCATAAGAATACCAGAGAGTTATTAAATGGAACTGAAAGAAAAACCAACTTGGCCAAGCACTGAATGTATTTGTTACCTAATTACATTATTTCCATTGGGTTACTTCCATTTGATACTCCTCTCTGAAAATAAACTACACATACAAGTGAATAAATACAAATGCAAGTGAACAAATCTCAGCGAGAGATACGACAGTGCACAGACAGGACACATTGCTTGTGTTATACATAAAGCAAAGAAAAATGGCATGTTAGGCTGAATTACCTTTTTAGAGATAAGTGTACAGCCTTGATTTTATAGCTATCGCTGGTCCCCACCTCACATTTCCCCTCACCTTTCTCTCTGGCTTCAGTCCAAAAATGTAATAGAGTGGAATAAACTAATACAACCATAACACAGAACAAGCAGATGAAGAAAATTAAGTGAAGCAATTCTGATATCAAAAGCTAAAGTGAGAACAGTAAAACTAACAGGAAATAAACAGAGTGCAATCTTGGCCAGTGAAGGAGGTATGTGGGGTGTGTTATAAAACGTGTTTTACAAATCTCATTTTAAAAATGGTAAATATTACACTGCTTTTTACAGGATTTGCCATGTAGAAAGATAAATCTTTGATTGTGGCATGCATTTCAAGCATTTCTTCTTGTTTCATTTCAGTTAAATGCCTATCAGTAAAATGCCCTTTGGCTTAGAATATATTCTCTCTGATACTCCTTAAAACCAAAAAGTGCTGAGAACGCTCAAATATGGGGAAGCAGAGCAAGCGGTACATTTAACCATAGCACACATAAATCAAAAATCTTAAAAATATTTGGTTTCTTACTGTTTTCTAGGTTTTGTACATTTCCTTGTAAAATTCTGTTGTTGGTCTGACTTTATTCTCTAGAAATTTATTCTTAGAGCTGATGTCTTTAAGAAGTATATGCCAGAGAAATATATTCCTTCAGGTCTCAAACTCAGCAAGTAACATCATAAAACTTCACCTTTGCCTTGAACTCTGTAATACGTGGAGATGAATGCTCTGAATGTACTAAAAAACCGGTTTCCCAACGTGAACATTGCAAAATGACACAGGAGCTTTTTAATTAAAAATTTACTCTTCATTTCAAATAACTTAGATTCCATGTATTTTGGCCATTACTTACACTTCTTTTCCTTCTTCCATTTTACCACATAATCAACATCCTATAAGAAGCAACATACTTCTTTCTAAAAATAAACAAAATTCACTTCTGAACTGAGGATATGACAGATGGTACATAACAGAAGCATGTTGCAAAAGTCTGTAAATAAGGTATTTTCCTTCACAAGCATTTCTCACCCAAAAGCTCCACCCACATGGCTCATTAATTTTAGTTCTCTTTCCAAAGAGGTATTCGATTAACAGCAGAACTGATTTAATGGGTCACAGACACACCACCACAATTCAGTTTTCTGTCACATTAACATCTTGCCCAGGTAGGTCCCACGCCTACAAGGTCCTAAAAGAATGTCTTCAGAAGTGTTTAATATACTTGCAGCCTATGTCAGTAATAAGCGTACATTTCTGTCCACTTGCTGGTTTGTGGCTGTCAAGCAGAGACTTGTGAGATGGGTAGCTAATACCCATCCCATACAACTTCCCAAACTAGAACAGTTTGAAACGTCTATTCTCCATGCTGAACAAACCCATCTCTCTCAGCCTGTCTTCTTAGGAGAGGTACTCCAGCCCCCTAATCATCTTCGTGGACCTCCTCTGGACTCGTTTAAGCAGTCAAAAGCACTTAAAACAATAGAATCATAGAATAGTTAGGGTTGGAAAGGACCTTAAGATCATCTAGTTCCAACCCCCCTGCCATGAGCAGGGGCACCACACACTAAACAATGTCGCCCAAGGCTCTGTCCAACCTGGCCTTGAACACCTCCAGGGTTGGAGCATTCACAACTTCCTTGGGCAACCTATTCCAGTGCCTCACCACCCTCACTGTAAAGAACTTCTTTCTTTTATCTAATCTAAACTTCCCCTGTTTAAGTTTAAAGCCATTGCCCCTTGTCCTACCACTACAGTCCCTAACGAAGAGTCCCTCCCCAGTGTTTATCTTTAAACACCCATGCCAAAATGGGCCAAAATGAGGGGAGAGAGGATTTTGGATAAAATAGTTCAAACTGAATGGACAGCATGAGAAACTTCCATTGTAAAGGCTCACAGATGAACTGCTGGAGCAGCTATGAAGCTGTATTGTGTAGTAAAATAAAGATTAGCTAGACTTATGCTGAGAGTAGACTATCTAATAAACCACATTAGATACTAAAGAAGAATCTCATTCAAGATGCTTTCTTTCAGGCCTGTATTCTGATTCTTACAATTAGGAACTCATTTCCCTTCAAAAAATCATCACACTCTGGGTTGTAGAGGACCTTTTCAAACGACACAGTTGGTCTCAGTGGTGTTCATAGTGGACATACACATACACACACACATCACAGATTGCTTCCGCACAATTGAAGTCAATGAGTGCTCCTGCAGCAGCCCAGCAGACATGCCAACTACTGAGCAGACACTAGGAATGAACCTCCTTGCCCCAAATACAGTACAAGAACAAAAAACAAACTGGCAAGCCCAGGGGTGAAGAACCCAAGACCGAACCAAGACCCTGCAAAGTCAGACCCTGACAGCTGAAGAGACACAAGGAGATGCATCTGCACCCCGTCCTGGTCCTGCTTAACGACATGCAGAATGAAACATCTGAAAAGCTGAAGAAACATTTTAATATTCTAATACTGACTCCCAGCTGTCTTCAATTAGCATTCCTCTGATTCAGATTAATAATTCCATGCCATCTTACCATCTTATACCAAGGGACAAAACCCCACAGTGTTCCTTGTAAAGAGCAAGCAAACCACAGTATTGATAAACAGTAAAAGTTTATTTTCCTTTTACAGATTAAGGAAACCAGTACAAAGGTACATGTTCCTGGTTCCTCAACTATTCAAGCAGTGTCAATATTAATAAAATAGGCAATTAATTTACACTGGAGCACCTGCTGTATCAAGTCAGAATAAAGTCTCAGCTATTTGCTTCTCAGATACTACCCACTCCAAAGCAGTTCCCTGTGAAACACCTCAGCATTCACATAGCCAGCTGCATCAACAAGCAGAATTTGGTGGAATTCATCTGTGCGAATATTTCACTTGCTGTGACAGATCAAGAAGGTTAGACAAGACAAGAATGGGCATCAAGCGATGGAGAAAGGACGCTGCAAATGCTGCTGTTGATTGTTACTCAAGCTTGCTCAGAAAAGATGAATGGTGGGAGCATTCTGACTTCAGGGCTTCTTTAGTTTTGATTTCTCTCATTGTTTTTTTGTTTTGAAAACATTCACACACTCACAACAGGCTAGGAAGTGCAGCTAAACTGATCTAGAAAAACGGCAAGGACAGGGCACTAACATCAGGTATTTCAGGCGAAGTTAGCAACAGAAAAAACTCTAAAAATACGGCTTTCTCCACTAGGGTTGTATGGCAGGATGATATTCTCACTATGCAAGAATGAATATGTGTGTGTGTGCGTATACATGTTTTCATGTGTTTGTGTATTTATTTTATATATATATACACACACACACACACATATATACACTTTCTTCTAATAACTGAAAACATAGCCCTCAATAGAACTAAGTGATCAACAAGCTATCAAAATGCCCCAGAGAACAAATCAGGATTCAGTTTGAGTCACAAGTCCATTGACTTGCTCATTGGATAAAGCAAACAAAGAACTATCATGGTTACTTGGTTGTATTTTTCTGTCCATGTAATTCACCTGTTAAATTTGCACATTACCCTTCTCAATGTCTGTAAATAGCGCAGGAAGGAAGATTATCAACTAAATATGCTTTTGGTTTGGTTTTGGTTTGTTTTTAATTTAGAGAACAGCAAACAAGAGAAGCAGACATGTTCCTTCTTCCTTCTCCTCCACTGCTACTACCCCCACAGGCTTGCTAACAGTATTAAAACCCTAATGGGATCTGTGTTTACAAGATTTTCTTATACCTCTTATTTCCTCAACTAGAGTTACACAACTATCTGGATCCCATAACCATTTTGCAGCAGTGAAATTACACTGAGAGTATTGTCACAGGGTAGAAAACGCAGAGACATATAAGATGCCATTGAAAGCAAAAAGAAGAACTGGGGAGAGACCTACAGCAGCCCTGAGCCACAGAATGACATTTTTATGTAAAAACAGTTGAGAAGATGAATAAGCAACAGAACTTTTTCATTAGTGTTTACTGGATAAGACTGATGAGATTCATAGCCAAAACCCATTAAAAATACAAATCCCAGATGGGCAGATTACAGTCCAGAACTGGAAATCTCACGCTTAACTGACAAACTGCAACAACTATTACTACAGAAATTCTGTTACAGCCATCACAATAACATTTTAAGAACAGCTGGCGTTTTTAAATCCAATGCGAAAAAGGTTTATTTTATCACAGGAGGGTGTCCAATTCATCCCCAAAGTCTCCACCACCTGCAGCAAAAGCCGTAGCACAGAGTCAAATTTCAGCTCAATGTGGTTTCTGAAAATTGCTTAACACACATCACAAACAGCTCATGCATGGCAAGCCAAAATATTTCACGGCTCAAACTCTCTTTTTGTTGCTGTATTTACATTTCTCTTCAAAACAAGGTAAGTTATATTATTTGGCTGACTGTATACTCATATCTCCCAACCTTGTGACTTCTGACTCCAAGATTAAGACATTTTAGGAAGCAGGAATTAGTTTCTTCTATAAGGCAGACCTTAAAATACATCAAAATATATATAAAAAACCCCAAACAAACAAAAAACCCCAAACAAACTCATTTTTTATTCGCACTTAAGCCCTCTAGATTTGCAGAATACAATACTAAATTCCGGATCTGGAGTAGATGAGTTGTTCAGGTTTTTTAGTTTTCAGGTGTTGGTAATACCAAACCTGTTCAGGCTGACGTTCCCCTTCTGGTCATCTGAATATTGATAAAAACCCAACCAAGCAACCAAACAAAACCCCCACATTTCTGACAAACCCATTTCATGATGGTTTTCTACACTCACTCTCTGCATGTGTACAAAGCTAAAAAAACAACAACCCCAAAACCCACAGCCAAAAACCAGCTGACTGCTCACCAGTAGAGAACTGGCATCACCATTGTGCTAAAGTCAAGCATAAGTGACTGTATCCCAAAGATTTTGTTAAAGAATCTGAGCACTTAATAGAGGAGGGTTCCCACATACTCAGCTCAACTCCTACTGTTTCAATAATAGACTGAGTTAAAAAGCACTTTATCTTATTATTTTTGAAGTTACAACTTTTAAATCATAAAGTGTTCCAGTATTACGCCAACTTCTGGTGACACTGCCTCAAGATTTCATAAGGCATGAAAAAGCCCTACAAAGAGAAAGCTGGTGAGGCTTTATAATGCTAAGCAATAATTGATCAGAGAACTAAAACTCTAAAGATGCATGATATGTGCATAAGATCCAAGAGTCCTAACCCACTAAGAGTTTAAAACAGAAAGAGTATGTCAAAAATCCCACAGTTTTTTTTCCCTACAGTAATTCAACATTTCTTCCTGTTAGCAAAAACCTTCTAACAGTAGCAAAACCTTCTACTGATTCAGAAAGGCTTTCTTTGAGATGCTCTGGTTCCCAGTGCCCCTTCTTTTAGAGCAAAAACAATGCTGAAACAAGTAAGCAGACAAAGATGAATAGTAGGGGTTCTTATGTTAGCCTGCACAGTGCATACTAATACATGCAGCATTTACTTTCCCTGAATTTCTAGAGATTTGTGGAGAAATGGTTCCATAGATATTGATACACATATCCATATGTATATACATAGATATACATATCTTCTCAATACACCTTCTTGGAACAGCTGCTTGCTTCTGCCCCTCCCAATTTCATTTGCAGTTTCCTGTGTCAGCAAGAGCACTTCAGAGGCAAAACATCTGACAGAATCCTCTCTTCAGACCAGCACGAGATGTTAATAAGAAAAATAACCACCCCTGTCGTGTTATTCCTCCTTTCAGCACTGGTAAACGTGACTAAAGAGTTTCAATGTGCCCAGCAAATTTTAATTGCCAAGCAGATAACCTGCTGTGTAATCATCCCTCAAAGGCCCTCTTGCAATTAGTAGACAGAGGAAGAGCAAGGCACCTGAAAATTTTTTCTGCTGGCTGAAGCACAGACTTCCCTTCTTTCCTTACAAACTTGTCTTCCTTATGTCCTTCAAGCATCATAGCTACAGTACTCTTACTATATCAGAAACCAGATCTCTAGGGAAAAATAAACCAACCAACAAACCAACACCTGAATCAAGTCTTCAGAAGTTCACACAAGGCAAAGGTGGAAAGCTACAAGTTATATTTTGTAACCAAAAAGATGTTTGATGGGGGAGGGGATGGACATAAAGATAAAACCAAAATCCCTTATTTGGTTTCATGACTCCAGGACAGAAACACCAGCATATTATCACTAAACTCGAATTCCTAAGATCCTAGTTGTTCTGCTTCACTGTCCACATCAGATTTTGTTGCAAATGCATACAGTGTACCTACAGAAAACGTTCACTCTGCAAATGTCAGAACCTCTCAAACACAAGTCTAATTCACATCAGCAAAGTGTATTTTCCATTTAAGTCTATTGCTTCTCATATGCAATAACTGTGAAAAATCTTCTGCACCGGGATGTGCTGATGAAACTGGAGTATTTGATGTTATGTTGATATCTTATGCAAGATGAGATCTATTTGTCTCTTCATAAGCTCTGCATCTCAAGAGCAAAATGTCAGTAATATCTTTTCTCAACTCTCACCCACTCTAACATGATTGAGATCCCGAAACTGCAATACCAGCATTAGGCAGGCAATGCAGCATTCACATCTAAACAGCCTCATCTGGAAATTCAGACAAGAAAATCCTCAATCCATACACCCTTCCATTTGCCTCCCTAAAACCAGAATTTGTATCAAAAAAAGAGCAGCCTGGGCAAGCAACTGACAGCTGTTGGAAATCCTAAAATGAACAGCAGATTTTTGTAAAGCAAGACAGACAGTGCTACAAAACACTGTATTCATGCCAGTGCTGGCCAAGGTTTCATGTCAAATTGGGCATTCAGAATAACTCTACAGCTGATGAAGCAGATCAGCTTCAGGCAAGTAATTTCCCCTGCACTGTTACTCCTTACTCTCTCACCCCACGCAGAAAGCATACTGAATAACTGAGATTGTGCATTCAGAGCACAGACATGAAACAGCTCCTGTTTCCTGAAAGCAGGGCTCAGCACTACCAGTTATCCCCACCTCTGCTCCATGCAAGGTCTTTTAAAAACTCAGAATTCAAAATCATCTCCATTGGCCTACAGCAGAAAAACAAGCTACAAAGACCAACCAGATATTTTTCTGAATGTAGACAATGGAACAGAAACACAAATCAAAAGATCAGACTGCATCACAGCTGAGGAGCAATCTCTATCAAGAAGTATTGGTATGTTTTCAGACACTGAAAGGAAGTCATACAAAACCATGCAACCTCAACTATTTAATGTGCTGCTCTCTACCATTAGCATCCATCTTTAAGCATTACATGCAAAATTAATCTCTAACCAGCTTTTTTCCTGTGTCTAAATCCCAGAGCAGCATCACTTGGCCTCCAAACACATGCACTGGCAAACACTGAAGAGCTGCATTGCTGATTATACCAGAATGAGATCAGGCCAATTTTGTTGGTGCTGATGGGAAAGTTATTGTCTGAAAAGGATAGATTAAGAATGAAGCACTCTCACCCCTAGGGTGAAAAAAAAAAATAATTAAACATCTGTTAGGAACTAAAAGAAGTACCACCTCTAGATATCACCAACAGGAAAATCTGTTTCATAGACAGGAGTCATATAAGAAGTTAAGATATCTAAATGCTTTTGAAAATAATCCTACCTGACTCCTCTTTTTATCTCCTCTGGTTTTGTAAAAACCTCCCAAGTCTAACCCCAGGTCTATGGCTTTATGGAAGATAAACTGGGAACTGCGGTTGTTTAGTCTGGAGAAGAGAAAGCTCAGGGGAAACCGGAGGGGACCTTATCACTCTCTACAACTACCTGAAAGGAGGATGGGATGAGGAGGTGGCTGATCTCTTCTCCCAGGTAACAAGTGACAGGACAAGAGGAAACTGTCTCAAGGTGCACCAGGGGAGGTTTAGACTGGATATTAGGAACAATTCCTTCCCCAAAGGGTGGTCAGGCATTGGAACAGGCTGCCCAGGGCAGTGGTGGAGTCACCATCCCTGAAAGTATTCAAAAACACGTAGACGAGGCCCTTAGTGACATGGTTTAGTGGTGGACTTGGCAGTCCTGGGGTAACAGTTGGACTTGATGATCTTAAAGATCTTTTCCAACCTAGTTGATTCTGTGATTCTATGATTCGGAATTATCCTCAATTTCCCTCACATCACCTATAGAGAAAACAAAAGGGGAGAAACAAAACCGGGTACCAAGGAATATATGAAGCAAGCAGGCAGCTACAGAATTTTTACAAAGGAGGAATTAATTACAAGCATGTGTATCATGCACCTGTTGCTCATGACTAGCCAGGAAAAACTAACTCCCTGTCCTTGAGAAGGATAAGCAGCTTAGCTGACCCCATGCACTACTTCTTTAAATGAAATCAAGTAGTCTATGAAAACTTCCAAAGGCATTCTGGGTCAAATACAATAACTTCTCTGTGTCAGACCACATTCTCTTCAAGCCATGCATGAAAGTTACATGCAAGTGTAATTTACCACTATTTTCACCTGGAGTTCCAGTAAACAAATTTGCAGCTGCATTTCTCTATTTCTCCCATGTCAAAACTGACTGACCTAAATATGAGGTAGGAAACGGAATAATATGCAGCAGGAACTGCAAACAGCTCAAGAGAATCACTAAATAATGGTTTATAGATTTCACAAAGGTACTATATTCTCTGAAAAAGCTGTAATTTCATTTGTACACATGTTAATTTCATACTAACCCACCAGCAAGACTACCATGAAACTTAAATTGCAAATACCTACCTGTAATTTTTACACCATCTTAGGCACTCAAGCCATCACCAAGCTATTCAAATAGACTCTAACATGGATTAACAAGGATGCGTATTGGTACACTCTCCACAGGATGAAGACAGATGCAAATCAACCAGGTAAGAATTCCAGTATAGAGATATTAAAAGAAAAGAAAAAGATTAAATGTAAGCCTTGAGAATCACAATTTGTGTACACAAATTCAGGCAAACATGAGTATCTATTGAGAACAGTAAAACTGAAATCCTATAAAGACCAGAAACAAGACATGGACAGATTCCACAAGGTCATACAATCCTCAGTACTCACAGGTTCACCAAGCTTTTCTGTACTTAAGGGAATAATCATGTCACATACATTGACAAGATGCCAGTAAGAACGGCTCAGCTGCACGTAGGCATTGTTTTAATGAATATACCTAAAAAAAGAATCCAGATGGTAACTGGACTACATTCACCTTAAGGCTGCCTCACTTCTTTAGTTCTGTCTGGAGAGACATGCTCAAAGCTGCATCTTTAAGAGCTCTCAAGTCTAATGAACAAAAAAGCTGCAATTAACAGTTTCTGCTAGTTTATCTGGAAAAACAATAAAACAAAAATCCACACCAACTTGATTTTAAAACACTGACATTTTCATTTTCAGACCTCCACCAATGAATTACTCATGTTTACCAGTACTTCTTGATGGCAAAGACGGCAAAATCATCTGCTTAAAGTTTTCATCTCTCTGAACAGAGGAGGAAGCCAGAATTGGTGGCCCAGGTGTTCACCTGCCCACTGCTTCAACGAGTTGCCTCTTAAGTGTCCTAGCCTTGGAGGAGAAAGTACAGCTGGATGCCTTCCAGTAAAGACTCTCACTGCTTGTGGACCACTTCTGGGTAATAATCTTTTATCACACTACCTATTTATCTTAGTAAAACAGATGGACTTCTTTTTTTGTGTTCGTTTGGGTCTCTGACCTCCCTCTTTTTCATTTTCTGAAGTCTATTCTCCCCTTCAGCATCCAGCTTTTCTCCCACGAAGGGACAGGATTTCTTCTGAGGATGGATTTTTTTCTTTCACCCTTCATTTTATCCATTTATGCTTTCCCTTTCTTCTATATGCCAATCTTTATCCCATATGAAAAAGGAGCTTGAAAGCTCTACTATATGTTTCGCAGCCACAAACTAAACCTAGCAGACAAAAGAAAGCCATAAAAGTCAGAGACATCAAGAAATAACACTGAGGTCCTGCTACTTGCAGCAGCTGAATGAGGATGTTAAGAATTTGTTTAAAAGACACTACACTCCTGCAGCCTTTTCAGGATTCCCTTTCTGTAGAAAAGGAATGTCTTAACTTCCAATTTTTTTTCAGTGCTAACCACACACCAGCAGAGATTTAGGTAAATACAAAAAAATCAACACAGAGATTTTCCAGTTCTATACATCTTAAACGTGTTCAGCTTTCTCCTAATTGATACTGGTAAAACCTGACATTTTCTTCTTTCTTAAGATTTTTGTTGCAGCGATCTAGAAACACTAATAATGATTCACAACAGAAACAATATTTTATTAAAACCAGATACTTTTTTACAGCATTTCTCAAAATATACATTACCAGAAGATTTTAAGTAATAGGTACATTATAGCCTGACGGAGCTCCTTTGTTTCATTCTTTTCAAAGACAGTATGTTTCCAGCTGCATGAAAGCAAACAGACGAACTAAAAATAATCAAAACAGCAGTTTCCACAAGCCTTGCCCTTAACATTTAAAGCACCATCAAGAAATGTGCTCAAAGACATAATTTTCTGTATTTTCAGTTAAAAATGCTACCCACTGATCCACCGCCATTCTACAGGCAAAGAAACAAAGAAGAAAGGATGCATCGAACAACACGCAAATCAGAGGAAGTATGAGAATCTTCTGGCTGGTAACTCCACACATTGCTTGAGACTACACAGATTCAGAGGACGTAACTTAGAAATGTGTGATGTGGTATTTTGAAATTAGAACCAGCATTTTAAATATTTTGCATATTGTGTATCACTGTTGTTTAAGAAAAAAATAGTGTTTCAGCTTGTTGATACATATACGCTTCGAATTTTACATTTGGAGGGTTTGTAAGGGTGTCACAAAACAGGAGGAGAGAGGAAAGACATTAATACAGATAAAATGCATTAAAATAAAGTTGGAAAAATAACTTCTAGCTATGAGACTATTTTAAATTACTCTTACAATGGCTTTACGGTCCCACAGTTAGAGAGATGGCAGAAAAAAGTTGGTGGTCTAAAAAAAGCAATGAAATCTTAAAGACAATCTTGCACTTAAAGAGCTAAAGACTAAATTGGTTTTGACTCTTTGGAAATGTTACTTAAAAATATAAAAATAAACAAACAGATTCCCCAAATTAATTATAGATAGTCTAAATAGCTGAATATTTACTCCAGAAGTTCATTAAAGTATGTAAAACAACTTTTGAAGCCATATAGTCCCTTCTTCCTCTGGAACACAGTACTGTATAGTAACTACAACACCAGACACAAGAGGAGATAGTCTGTGCTCCCAGTTTTATAACTGGCAGAAGAGACGCTGTTAAACCACTGATGTCCATTTCTGTACATTATTTAAAAAAACCTAGACACCATAACCAAGCAGTCTCATAAACTGGGCTACACAAAAAGCAGGTTTCTTAGTTACCCTACCAAAAACCAAAAAAATCCATCTGAGTACTTAAGCCATCTCTAATCCTCCACCAACTTTTCATAGTGACTGAAATCACTGAAGTTACATTTGCTTACAAATGAACTTCATTATAATTATTACACAAACACTGCAAAAACAGACATCGATTAGAGTACGTAGTACACCAGAGAGGAAAAAAAGGGCCTGGCCACAAGTCAACATGTAAGGTTTACTTCCACAATTCTTACGCACAGTAACTTCTACTTTGGGTAGACTACGTTTGAAAACAGCTATTCCTAGCTTTAGTCAAATTCACTTTTCACTACTTCTTTTCTCACTAAAGCCACAATAAATATAGGGTGTACAAAAGGTGCTGTTTTCCTGCATATAGGTTATACTATGGCTTTGTTGCTCTTCCTCAAACTGAACTGGAACTCTAAAGTTGTAAGCTTGCATATTAAACCACATTTAACGAATGGCTGTTCAAACACACAGATCATGCCATGATATTAGGACTAGAAACAACACCAAAAGAAAGCAAGAGGAGCATGAAACAGACAACAACCCAATGTAATTCATGAAGCTAGGTGGACACCTCCACCTACTGAACAAGCCTGCCAGCTTCTTGAACCTTCCCATCACTTCCTGAACTCAGCAAGTCGCAATAAAATCTCTGCTGGTCAACTGAAGAGTCACAAAGATTCACCCATGTTGTAGGACATCAGCAAAAAGCAGACCCAGAAAATGCAGGTTCTAAAATGGAGTAATCTGCCTAGAAATGAAGATGCACCTTGAGAGTAACTAAGCACTAATTTTAAATCTCTCAGGGTTTTCATCAGGGCAGGAATTTCATCTTCTCCTACATATTGTATAATGTATCATAAATAAATAACTAAATTTGGTCTCTTTTGCCTTTATCAGCAACATTCCAGAAACTGCAGAAATTCTTTTTTCCAGTTTCATTTCCCTCTGCTTCACTGATGGGTGACCCCAGGTTTGTGGAGAGGGCACAGCTCAAAACACAAGGCTTTCTCTGGTGGCTGTAAGACACACAAAATTAGTCTCCTGCTTTATTTCCTGCTTACAGCACCAGATCATATAGGTATTCAAACACATCAATTTAGGGGGGGGGAAAAATCAACTTTTGGTGCTAGCATTCAAAGAAGTGACCTAAGCAGTACGTCCAAGCATGAAAAAAAGCCAAACTTAAGCATGAAAATAAAAAGCTGGTTTGACATGTGTTATTCTGAGTAAAATGCTCAACGATCAAAACACATTTGCATTTCACTGTAGGTTTTTACCCAGATAACCAGACACTTCAAACCTGAAGTGTAGCTTGAGAGAAATCCTGAGATGTTTTGTCTTTGCTTTGTTTTTACCTCAGGACAGACCTAATTACCTACAGGTAAAAAAATATATACATAAAAATACACTTAAATTCCACTTTTTAGCAATGAAGAACAGGTCGAGGAAGAAATAAAAAGAAAAGAGGGAGATAAAGAAAGGAATAGAAAACAAAGGAAGAGCATCATCTGGAGTCTAGAATCAAACCTGAATCTTTATCCTTGCTTCCCCAGAAGTAAACATGCCATAGAAAATAACCCCTGCATCTTTGGTCAGCCTGAAATTCAAACTGAGCATCTGTGATCTCTGGTCATTCAGCAACACAGAGATCTATCTCCTCAAGGTAAAAGGAAAGAGAAAACATAAAAAGAAAAATCCACGGAAGCCAAGAAGAAAGAGGAGACAGGAGAAAATGAGACATTTGCAAAGATGAGACTTCAAAATAGAATGTGCAAGAGTTCTTGTGAGGGGACGAGAAGCTTATCTGAAGGAAAAGGCCAGAAGACCACAAGAGAGTTAAAACTGTACTGGTCACTTAAAATCTCAGCAGTAAAAAAGCACCTTTCCATGATAGCTTCTTCACATGGTTTTTCCGGTACCCATTTCTGAAGAGAGGGGTACACACATCCAATTATCTCAGAAAGGCACAGGAAAATGCAAACGAAGAGACAAATGTGGGAGAGTCATTCAACTTGTCATTCTTCCAAAAGACAAAGGTATTACTGCATTGTGAAACTATCTTTTTTGTTTAGCAGAAACTTCTAGACAGCTTCAAAATCTCCATCCTGGCTCTGAAGCAGTGTATTTCATTATGCCAATCAGCCTTGCTAAATGACTGTCTCTAGAGCTCCTCTGTGGTGTCTTCCATTCTAATGAATCAATGTCCCCTTTGCACTTTGTATTACAACCCAGCAAGTCCCCTTCTCAACTTGAACTTTTGCTTCTGTTACACAGCAAGTCAACATTACCAGCCACTAGAGAACAGAGTACAAAAATAGGTGAAATTCATTTACTAGCAAGAGAAAATATAGAGAAACCTATCTTCTTCTAGCAGCTAAGCCTTCATTTTCACATTACCTTTACTCTTTGGACACCTGATCTCTGCTTATTTCATAAGCATTTGCGATATCTTCCCACCAACATTTGTATTTTTAACATTCTGTCACTTCTATAAAGAAACTCATTAGGGAGCTATACTTTTGCTCAACAGTTACTGGTTTGGGGTTTTAATGTTATTAGTGAACTTGGATATAACAGATATATTTGAGCTAAACCATATTTTTCATGTATTGCACTAAATTAAAAAGAATCGTAACAAACAACATAGAAGCATAATCTCCCTCTTGATACCAGAGGCAGAAATAAAGTAGGAAAAAAACCAACAACCAGTTGTAACATTATAATACACCGTAATGGTAACTAAACAGCGGCGAACTACAGAGTGTTCATTTCGAAGTTCTCCACTCGAGGAGTGGGCACGCTTTGGATGGCAACAACTTTCTTCTCTGAAAAAAGCAAGAGTCTGAAGAGCACAGTGTGACTTCAAAAGAGACTACATGTTTCTCCTGCTGTGCTCTTGAGCAAGAGTTACCGGCAATCCTGAGGAAGAAAGACATGTTGCTCTCTAAGCCACTTACTCTTTGTCTGTATAAATTAATGAAAACCAGTCACTGTCATTTTACCAGTGTAGACACTGCTCAGACTTTGATCGGGTTGTCTCTCTAAACTGATCATATCCTCACCTCAGGCTCTGTGTATTCTCTGCCAATGACTCCCTCTCTACAGCTTCTACTTTTGAGGCACTGTGCCCAGAACTTAACATTATGGGCACTCCTAACAGTTTGGAAGAACATAAGCTGTCTGGGGCTGGATAATGGGAATCTTTTCTAGGAGATCACTGCCTGCTTTAGTTCTTAGTTAAGTTAGAGGGGATTTTGCAATACAGTACACAATGGCTCAAGCTTACAGTAGAGGAGAAAAATTAAGCCTTTTCACTAGCTGCCTATTGAAACCAGCTCCAACACCACTCATCAGCATACTTCCAGCAGAAGCTGGTGTGAATGAACAAATACAAACTGAGCAAAAATATTGTGATCATAGTATTTAGCAATCCTACAGTATTTATGGCAACTTCTGAAGTGTTTGGTAAACATTTGTGCTTCAGAAACTGTGAAATAGAAAGGACTAAGGGTGAGAAAGAGCTTAGAAGCTTTCAAGAAGTAACAAAGCCACAATGGGTTTAGTGAGGTAAGAGTAAATGTTCAAGTACACTCATTAAGACTTCTGTTACAAAAATCTTTATGTGAAGATAATTGGTAACAAAAACATTAGACTTACTTCAATTGCCAATGAAAAATACAACTGTTTTAAAAAGTGAGAAGGGAAATGAGAGGACCATAATGGCGCTCAGAACGGTTTCTGGGAGCACAAAGACTGTCCAGAAAAGCAAAGAAAAGGCAAGTGAGTGTATTTGTTGGTAGAAAGGTAGCAAATTGGTGGAATGTAGTTTGATATGGAAGAAAGTTTGCTGGAGTCACAAACCAACTCAGGGAACCAGACAGTTCTGAATACACTGCAAAGATACAGTTCTTCAAAACATCCATTCACCTTAACGTCAAAGCTGAATCCCCTGGCTGCCCAGCTGAAAGCTTCTAATCAATAGTGTGTACAGGCGATGGCCAAACTTCAGTTACAAGCAATATCTCATTCAAAATGAAAAAACACACAAGGGGTAAAAGCAAGCAAACATGGCAGTCTAATTAGAGAACAAGTCATTCAGAAAATAAACATTCAAAATTATGACAGGACTCTTGGTATTCCCAAAATTGACATGCTTTGTTTAAGTTTCCTCTGGGATGTCAGTATAGGTGAATCAGTGGAGATGGGAGCAGTTTCAAAAATCTAAGGGCTTCCGTACAGTGGACACAGTGCCTTCCTCCTTCACATTAGCAATTCAACATTCAAAGAGAAAACTCCTTTTTAGAAAGCAATATAAGAGGACTTTAGCATAGTGAAATTAAACAAGGGGAAAATCAACCACTTACATTCCTTTTTCTTACGTAATAACTCAAGATACATAGTTTTATAAAGAATTATATTCCAATTATGATATTGGAGAAACTCAGACATTTTTCTTCACCTTTGATAATTTCCCTAGCAAGTTGACAGGGTGACCAACAAACAAGTGAATAACTCAACTTTTTGCTGACCCTCTGCAGTGAATACTCCGCATATTTGCAACAAGCTACCCCAAGCCTTATTGTTAAATTTATAGTAAGCATAATCATAATATCAGAAATAACTAAGATAAAAAGTTGCAAAAAGTAAGAAAGCCGTAACTGGGAAGGCAGGAGAGGGTAGTTTGTTAGTTTAAGATAGCCAGCAGCACTTCCATCAGTCTCAGGGGGATTTCCTTGGAACTAATTAACAGAAAATTGGACGTTCAGAAGAACAAACTGAAAACAATTGAAGAAGCTAGAAATCCTTTCTATTACATAACTCATCTGGCTGATTCCAAATGAAAACACAGGCTGAGCTCCAAACTGGAGGAAAAGGCTAACAGAATATAGTTCCTCTTGTTTTCCCTTACCATTTAACACCAAAAAACACAGCGTCTAACCTCCTTTTTTGTTTGCATAGGCAACTACATCACAGGCCACCACAAACTGGTAAACTGGAAATAAAAACACACAGCTCAATTCAGAATGATCACATTTTGAAAGACTCACTACAACTGACAACCTCAGGAGCCAGCAAGTTCTCAATACAAGCTGTTCTTCTTATTACAAAAACATTGTCAAAAAGAGGTGTTAAAAATAATTAAATTGGTTCAAGAGTTCTGAAATCCAAGGACATTCCAGATGATGACAGATCCTTCATCAGACGAGACTTGCTGGCCACAAATGCACTGCATACAGTAAAGTCCCTGGAAGCGCTCCATGTTGGTAACACTGTATGTGACTTCTTAGAGTGGATAAATAATTATTTAGGCAGCAAATCCATGTCCACATACTTCTCCAAATAAGCCTGAGCACAGCCTGGGAATGCCAGCAAAGGCCTTAAAGCAGGCAACAGTATCCTTTCAGAATGCCTCCCTTGTTAAAATAAAACTTTCATGCAAAGGAATGAAGTCTCTCTATAGAAAAAGCCTAAGAAATATGAACCAAGTACAAGCACACTTGCCTATGTGTGTTTGCAGAACCTGGAACAGCAACAGCTCTATGTGGTGTAAATAATAACAATTATCACAACAATAATGTTAGCTATTATGTTTCTCATGTCAGGAAAGAGACTGAGGATTACAAATACACATGATCTGCTGAAGTGTTTTTTCATTTTAATGCAACAAGTAGATGACAGCAGAGACACAAATTGCGGCCTGCTTTTAATTTGGTCAAGAGAGCTAAAGGAACTAGGCCAAGGCCCAGAAAAACACACAATCATATACTGAACCAGCAAAGAACAGTTGGCTAAAATCATCACAAAGTTGAACAAAACCGAACACCTTTTCAAACATCAGTCATATGTAGGCTACGGACGTGTACATCCGTACAAACCACTTTCATACACGTCTGCCAAACTAGAGATGTCTTTATATTTGCAGCAGTATGTTTTCAAAACTTCGGCTCCTTTCCAGCAAGTTAACACACAACAAGATTTAAAGCAAAACATGGAGTTTATATGCTTTCCCTTGTGTCCAACGCATATCTCTACATCTCAGGATTCATCGCTTTAGAAAGCACAATGCCAACAGTGTTCCCTTTCCTTACACCAATAGTGTGTTCCATACTAAAACCCAATGTGTCCCAGCAGCAGGATCCAAGAGAGCTATCCAACTTGGACACTTCTCTCGCTCTCCCTTGTTTTGGGTTGGGTTTTTTTTCTTTTTTGAAGCTTCCATCCTACTCTCAACTCTAATCCTGACTAGTCAAGAGACAGGTGCTTACATACCTTGGACTAGGGACAGTTTCAAATGTATTACAGATCTAGAACTTAAGCTGCTCTGGAAAGCCTATGGTTAACGCAAAGTGTACTTTCTGGTCCTAATCCAGTGACAAGTGAACATTTGTCCGTAGCATAACATGGCTAGATTTCAGCACCATTCAATATAAATTGCATTCTCTGTTCATTTAGAGATCATTCAGAAGAAAATGAAGTTTTGCAGCTCCAGATGGGGAGATATTAATGAGGCAGGTGACGGTCACAAAGGCCAGCAATAACATGAAAAGCACTGACACTGGGTTGAAAGAAAAGAAAGGAGACAGAAGGAAGAATAGGAAAGGGCTTGTGTAATTTCTCTTAACTGTATGTCTGGGCTCTGCTTGTTATAAACACCACTTGAATTCTAGGGTCAAGATGCATCAGGATAAGAGAAAAATTTTGTTTCATTAAAAGAAAAAACAAAACAAAAAAAAAAACCAAACCAAATCAAGCAAAGAGTTAGTAGCTATATGATAATTATAAATAGTTCTAATTGCTTGTTATCTATTTTCCTGTCTGCTATCAAATTACTCTCCAAAAAAAATGGAAATACAACAACTCTTGAAGCTGACTGTAGTTTGCTGACTTTGTGACAGTCTTAAGGCTCCCTTGTCTACCACTGAAAAAACGAAGTTTGTTTATTTACTAGAAAGAAATGTACAGAAACTGGTGAGGAAATCAGACTGCTCTATACAATGATGGCTTACATGCCTCTACACGAGTCGTTTCATAGCAGTTCCAAAAATCCCTGTGAAACCTTACTGTATTTCCATCAAAGCCAGTGGGAACCTATATGTAGTTATTCCCAGTCAAGTCCGCAGTTTGTTTATATTGAACTGTTTTCAGGTTTCCAAGAGCAAGCCCACAGAATCTACTCAGAACTGCAGCACTACGATACTACAGAGTGCATGCAGGTGAAACCTCACCCAAGAGACAGCTGTGTCCTAAGATCCCCAGTAAACTTTCAGTTTCAGTGGGAAATGGTCGAAAATTATCCTGACAGTGATCCTACCCGTGACTTCTTCCCCTTTGCGGCTTTGCCACTTCTTCTGCAGATCTCTTCACCTACCACCACCACCCCCCCCTCCTTTGCCCCACAACTTCCACAAGTCCAAATTGCATCCCAACGAAAACGGGTGACCTCACCTTTCATTTTGACAGTGGGAGAATTGGGTCCTGCCGATTGCTTCCTCCATCCTCTCCAGTTCTGGCAAAGGCTTTCCGCCTCAGAGATAAAGGAACAAAGAGAGTCTTCTTCAAAGCGATCGGAGTCTTCAAATGAAAACCTCTCCCCGTCCTCCCACTCCGCAAACATGAGTTCCATCACATCCAACAGGCGACGCGGGGGAAAAGAAGAAAGACGGCAACAGCACTGCTCACTCCGAGCAGGTGGATGGGCTTGAGGGCTCTCGCAGTTCTTAAAACCCCAACTTCGATTCGATCCCCATACTGACAGAGCCAGCGCTATCTGAGGTGAGAGAAGCAGGAAATCAACTAACGGGAAGCTCGTAAAAGCCCCAGCGAGGAAAAAAAAAAAAAGAAAAAAAAAAGACAAAAAAAAGGAAAAAAACAAGTTCTTTAAAAAGTTAGAAAAAAATGTTTATGTCCACAAAATGTACTTGAGGCGCAAGGGGGTGGTCAGTCTACGGGAGCTGCCCTGGGCGGGACAGGTGCTTGCCGGGCACACGGAGGGGTGAAGGCTTCCGACGGCCCCGGCGCTGGAAGACAAGAGAGAGGACCGGTTTCCTTCTCCGGGACTGCCG
>NW_009927616.1:0-39923 GCF_000696875.1 Nestor notabilis | reverse complement strand
GCTGCGGCCTGCGCGGAGCCCGCGCTGGAGCGGTAGCAGCACCCTTTGGGACGGAGGAGGACAGGTAAAGGAGGCGCGAATAAAAGAGGGAAGATGAGGCTGAGAAATAGATGGGGAGTAGGTGCGAGGAAGGTGTTTTAGGTTTTGTTTCTCTAGGTCTTTCTTAATGGAACACAAATTAAGTTAATGATCCTCAAATGGAGTTTGTTTTGCCAGTGATGATAATTGGTAAATGATATCCCTGGTTTCGCCTAGACCCACAAGTTTCTTCATCTTATTTTCTCCGCCTGTCCTGCTGAGGAGGAGAAGTAAGAGCACCTGGGTGCATGTTTGGCAGCCATGTGAGGTCAACTACCACACCTGGAAATAAATCTTTGACAGAAATTTTATGGCAAGCAAAAAAGTATCTCAGAACTGATCAGCATATGAGTTCCTTCCTTGTTCATTTTTTCCCTTATCTTTTTTTCTATCATTATGTCTCTTTTTCTCTTAACTTGCATCACAGCTGGTGGTGTTTGCTGGTCTAATGCACCTATTTGTTTCGTGGAGGTTTACAGGGAACATGTGTGTTCATAATGTCATTGTGAGTGCTTGCTTGGGTGAGTTGGTGGTAGTAATGTGAGTCAGTATGTAATGTGGCTGACTGCATGACAGCTCTGTGCACATGGTCTTGCTTTATCTCTGGAGGAACGAACTCGGCACTCTTACGAAGTAAAAGTGGACTTCTGCTCTAGGAGCTTGAACATTCAGATTCACATTCTTTAATATATCTGCAGTTAAAACACAGCACATTCTTCATTATGTCATGGCAAGATGAGTCTCATAAAAAGCATCATATCTGCTGTTACATAGTTTAGAGAAGGCAAAGAGAAGATGATGACCTCAGAGCAATTACTTTAGATCATCTAGAAATGCTTTGAAGAGAGACAAAAAAGCAAGACTCATAACTAAGGTTATGAGAAAAAAGTATTCTTCAATATTTGTGTGGGTTTTGTATTACCTGAAATATATGCTGTGCCTACCCTGATTAGTCTGTATATATTTATGGAATTAAATTTTCTTCTTACCATGTGAGACAGAACAAATTACATAAAAAACACATGGAAATCTAAGTAACCATTGTACGTGAAAGAGTATAGACAAACTACTGCTAAATATACACAAAACCCAAGCTGAGGGATTAAGTTGAAGTGTTTTTACTTAACAATGCAGCAACAGGGAAGAGAAAATTTGAGAGCCAAAATTTATTAAAAACAATTTTTAAAAAATCAGTGAAGGATATTCTGTAAGAAACTTGTTCATCAATCTGTGATTTTAGGCGTCCTTACATGTATGTGCTAAAGCAAGAACACAAGAGAAGAAGGATTGTTACAGAACCTAAAAAGCTTGAAATGCGAGCAAACCTTACTTTGCTTGTATCACTTGGAGAGCCATGTAATGTGAAAAACATGCCACCTGCCCCAGTTATTTTTGGAAGACTTCTATAGTTCATACATTAAAGTTGCCTTGGAGGAGCAGGAAAATATGGCACTAACATAAGAATAGATTCTCCAAGTCTGACAGATCTCAATACTATGGGCAAGATTCCTGCATGCTTGTCAGTTCATGTCAGCCAGGGCTGTGAGTTTGGGCATTCCTAGACTGTGTTAGGACATTTCCAGCAAGTTGAGACAATTCAGTACACACCTTGATCTAGGCTAAACACTGATGAGTAAGGATATTTATGCTTTCTTTGTAGTACACAAGATGAGTTTTCAGTCCAGGGAAGGCATAAAGGAAGTTACCTTTACAGTATTATTTAGTTTAGTTATGGGACTGAACCAGAAAGACATTAGAAATAAAGTCTGAAGCATAGCTCATCAGCAGGCTGACATTGCAGCTGATGAGAAACATACTTCATCAAGTAAGAAAGACTGTTAACTTCCCAGAGGGGCCAAGACACAATTGTTTTACTGTCCTTGTACTGATAAAGTTATGCCATTGTACGAACACTGGAGTATATACAGAAATGTTAACAAATTTTTACTCTGTCCAGTCTGTCCATTCACTTGATGTACAAAATACCATGTAAATAGAGCTTACCAAGTATGACAGTTATAACTCCCAGGTCCCATACTCCACTAAAACTGCCAGCATAAGGAAAGAGGGAAGAAGATGCTCACAAACATGAGCCATAATGCTCACTAGGAACTTCAAAAATGGACAGAGGAAAAATGATGCAATACTGATGCTGATGCATAGGCTTTTGGAATTTACTGCTTTTCTTATTGCAGAGTTCCACTTTACATTTTGGGAAAGTGATCATCAAACTTTCTATTCCCAGATGACCCTTCATCAAAACCAGAAAACATCTCTTTTTCTTCCTCACTGCTTCCAGCTGGGAAAAATCTTATCCGAGTTTTAGAAGATGTTCCAGCTACAGCGTGGTTATTTCCTGTTCTTAGTTCTATCACTGCCTCTTCCAGATCAAAAGAAACAAAGATATATCCTTCATCAGATATTACCCTTCCTTGAAAAACATTTCGATTGACAAATTGGAATTTTTGGGTGGGAAAGAATTTTTGGTAAACATGTATCAGCCTTAAGTGAAGGAGGGCTTCAGATAAGCTGAACTCATAGTTTGTTAAATATGCAAACCACTCAAATAATATCTCCAGGATCTCAGAAATTCTTTATAGGTTCAAATAAATATTTTCAAAATAGCAGAAATTCTTCACTATAAAAATATGTGGGATAGAGAAGCTTTATAATTTATATACAGACAATGGAAAGAGAAATTACAGTCTGAAAAGCTTTGCCAGAAAGTGGTGGATTTCCTGTATTGTATTTCTACCTCTTTTAGAAACAAAGTAAGTATGTTCTGCTGTCCATCAAGTTATATAATCAGAATTCCAAACAGTTTTCTTTTGGGGTGAAATATAACAGGAACAATTGGCTATATTTGTTCTGCTAACAGAGTAATACCACTGTAAGATTGAAGCAAGAGGGAAACCACTGAAACACTATAACTACTGGGCTTGTGTGACTTAATGTGAAAAGAGAAACAGATCAACAGAAGTGATGAAAGGCTAAGTTCAGCTTGGCAAGTGGTGTTTTTTACACACATAATTAGGTATTAGCTTTACAGCCTAAGTGATCTGCTATGCAGTTTTGTCCTTACGTGCACTTTCCCATCAGTCCTTTTTGTCACCTCCTGTTCTGCCAGGATCAGTGTATCGATTACTTGGTTTTCAGAGAAAGAAGAAAACAGCATGTACATTTAGGATCTGAGCTTTTTTTGTTGTTTAGGAAACAACTTGATATGTAGGTTTAATATAAACACAATTATTCAGGGAAGGGTTTTTCATACCTTGTAAGGAAGCTTAATTCAAGAGAGGGTTACATGAAGAACTGTTTCATTTTTTTATAAAATAGCTTCTAGGGAGTTATTTTATAATAGTTCACCCATATGCTGCTGTAATCAGGGGCCCAAAGTAGCTGATTTCACACCTGTTTTGGCAAGCGGTAATACATTTCCCAGGGTAGTCATCATGATAGTACGTATCAGAGGTCAATGTGATGTTTTAACACAGATGTGCAAGTCCAAGAAAAATGAATGTTAGTTTTGAACATTATTATTTCATTAATATTAGCATGACAGCAGCAATTTTGAAAGGCAAAACCTTCCTATTTTTGCTTTATGGCTCTTGGAATAATGGGAAAAAATAAACCCTTAAAAAAGACATTTTTGGTTTACGCCAAGTAAAGTATCCATGTAATGGAAAAGTTCCAATAATTACCTTAGTATATAGACAAAGAGTTTGTTCTCACAGTGTACATCATCCTACTCTGTATTTAACAAGATGATAAAGAGCAAGAAGATAAATATGTTTTCCTATGAACAAGTTCATCATGTTTCTGGTCAGCAGATTAGGAAAATCTGCTATAATATAGAATGTTACATAGAATGTCACATAGAATGCTCGTCCTTAGCTTATCTTTGGCAACTTTGAGATTTAAAAGTATTAATGGTAATTAAAGGATTTGTTTGTTCTCCAGTGTATGGCTGATTACTGAATACCTCATTTCAGTTTTGTCGCTTTTTTGCACAGTGTCTTTCCTGAGCACTTCTTGCCTGTCAAACATGAACAGCATCCCACCTGAGGAAGGCATATAAAAAAAAGCAATGTAACAAACAGCCAACTACCACGATTTAAGGTTGGGATTTGTTTCTATGATCACTACCTAGCTGTGAAAGTTCTCTGATCAGTACGTGCTGTCTCTAAGCATTGGCTACTATCAGGAATAGGATCCTAAGCTATATATAGCTTTGGTCCAGTGTGGAACAGTTGTTATGATACATATGTATTTATAAACACACATACATGCATGTACAAGAAAGATATTTAAGAAAATACAGATAATATAACAGAATCTATGGGTTATCTTAGGCAAACATATTATTTTGGGCATTAAAATGTAACAATCCCCCCCCCCCGTGATTGTAAGCTCAAAATAAACAAAAAGACGGAGGTGGCTTCTTAGGGAGTAAAACAGACCAAAGTTTAAGTTCAAAAATAAACCTTTAAAAATCCCAAAGAGACAGAAACACAAGCAACCAATTGCCTCAGAATTTCAGCTATTTCCTGCTAAATATGTTATGGACTAGTGCAGCCCATTGGCATCCTTTAGCAAAGAGGGAGTTTCCCTCATATTCATCAAAATCATTCCTGAAAGTCATTCCACTCCCACAAAACCTGAAGTAAACCCAGGCAGAGTCCCATCAGAATGTCTGCCAGGCATGACTTAGTATTTTCTTGACAACTGACCTACACATTGGGCAAGTTGAGCTAGGACCCCTTGAGTTTGAGAACCAGTGTTGCCAAGCTTTCGTGAAATGCATATTCCATTCATCAAATATGTTCTAAACCCTTCAAATGTATTTTTCAGACAGATTTGATCCAAATCTGCTCGATGTCCATTGTGCCCTGGGACATTCTGATCTCAGTTATTAAGTACAACTGTCAATAACTTCCGAACTGCAGTGTCTACACAGGTCCCCAGGAGCATGCAACTTGCTCTGACCCCTGTCATTCAGCACCTTGCTGCCTGACGATCCTTTGTCCCTATACTGGAGTACCCTGTCTCCTCTCCACTCTTGCTGGTTTTTTCTCTCTCAGCATACCCATCCTGCCCTCCCATTTCTCCAGCACAGTGCACTGACCCACTGCGAAGGGTACAATTCCCCCGGTCTTCTTTTGGTGCAGACCTCTACCTGATCTGGAGTGTAGCAGTCAATATGAGCATAACCTCACCCTATTTAAAGTTTTTATTTTTAAGTGAATACTGGAATTCTTGTTTCCATTTATTAAGATTATTTTGGGTTTAAAAATAAATAGGGATACAGCTTTGCTCTCTGCTATACAGCATAAATTTTTAACAAGTTATACTACTGGTGAAGAATGAATATTGCTAACTGGAGTACTATTTTAAAATATCCTTCATTATCTTTGCCTCTACTGACCCAAGAAAATTGACAGCCCATGTAAGAAAGTGCATATTCACATACTTCAGCAATGGATAAAACAATGGAAGCTATGTCAGAGTCTGATAGTCTGGCAATGAAATACCAGGATGACACTGCACTAGGAAGGAAGGCTAAAACCCCTCTGGTGATGACTGCCCTGATGGAGCTATACTGCGTTCAAGATTAAGTTAAAAGCTTTGTATGGCACTTGGACAATAGAGAGTCGTCTACTCAAGACTGAACTGGCTTAAACAAGTCTAGTCCATGGTTCATAACATGATGAAATATACAGTACCCATTTTCTCCCTTGCTCCCTTCCTACAAGACCAAGTCAGTTATTTAAATTAACATCTATCTATCTATCATGCCACAATTACATACTTCCCCTGTTACATGGCAGCTAAACTTTGTGGGGCTTTTCTGTCTCCCCCTTTGCCTTTTTCTCCATTATTTCCTGACCCTGAAACTTCAGTAGGAGTTCAGCCACTCCCCAAAATTGCAGACTTGTATCCTAATCTTGCACTGCCAATGATCTATTTCTCAGTCAAATAGACATTTGCAACAGCTTTCCTTACTCTAAACAACTCAAGCCTTTTTTAGACTTTATTGGAAACAGTTCTCATTCGGCCATTAGTCCCACTGCTTCAGATGGAAAAGAGCTGAGGATTAGTTACATCTGGATCTGTCTCCATCTCTATTAAACTCAGTCACCTGCCAACCCTTTTAACAAGCACTGAAACAGCTTAAAAAGTTCATTGGATCAAGTTGGTTGTCAGCAGTGAATGTGGAGGAAGAAACAAGGGAAACCAGTTCCTGTGCTTATTTTTTAAAGTTAAAAGAATTTCCAAGGGTTACAGGCTGAAGACAGGATAAGTTTGTAGAGTTGCATTGAGCAGAAAAATGTTTAAGATGGTCATCAGCTCATATTCCTATGGACTAGAAGGACTCATTATTCTAGGAATGAAAAGCATTTAAGTGATCCCTTACTGTTAAAAGTTATGTGCTTGTTCACACTACCCTATCGAGCTATTCTAAAATGAGATGTCTTAAATTACCAGATATTTCTGCTATCTTATGACATGAATAAACACACACTCTCAGTCCCTGTGTGTAAATATATATATATGCTTAATAGTATTACATTGGAACTAGATGATCTTAAGGTATTTTCCAACCCTAACCATTCTATGATTCTATGATGCCCTAGCACATCTATGCTTTCATTTATGTACCTATTTTTTTGTATGTAGCTTGAGGACTTCAGGCTTTTTTTCTAGAATGGGTTTTGCAAAAATACAAGGAAGATGAATATGTCCAGTCTTTTTTATTCATTTTGTGCTCAGAAGTGACTGAGATACGTTAGAAAATTACCTAATAAAAAATATTTTCTGTATAGTACTTTGATAAAGATCTTTTTTTTTTTTTTTAATTGTATTATCAATTAATCCATTGAACTAATTCTGGTCCTAATGAATACCACAGTCAAGCCACCTTTCCTTCTTGGGCTTTCTAACTGTCAAGGAGAAAAAAATTTAGGGCTTTTTGGTAGAGCATTTTAAAATTCAAGTTCTTATCAGTAAATTAGCTGTCTTGTATACTTCAAATCTGTGGCTGGGATAATTCATGAATGCCAGTGAAGCTTTAATATATATAGTGGAGACCTAAATAATGGTACATGCAAACACAGAAACACCGAAGTTTCTGGGAACAATCTCCTAGTTACAACTGTCAACTAGCTCCTTACTTACTGGAAGGAAATGTGCTGAATCCATTTACTCATCTTTCTCAATCAGGATGCCATGTCAATGAAATGTGTGCATTCCATAATACAGTAAAACTACGCTTGCCAATAAATTAGGCCTTTCAAGAAATTATTAGGCATGTTGAATGCGTTTATTTTTGAAAGACTTTTTTTTCCCCATAAAATATATATTTCTAAAGGTATTGATTTTAGATCTGAAAAATATACTACTGTTTCGTGATTTGAATGATGGAGGGTAATGAATAAGTAGCCAAAATTTTAAAAGAAACTAAACTTTCAGCTTTCCATAAGATATTTGGAAAATAGACCTGCCGAAGAGATAAGAAATGTTGCCATGAGTCAAAAAATTCAGTTAATGTTATCTCCAGTAACAGTAATTCTGATTTGCTTTAAGGAGAAGAGTACTTTTTATGTGTTCAAATACTATTTGCAAGTTATAGATGATCTTGCTATTATTCATCTGACAGTGACCAATAAAAGTACATTACATTTCTGAAACAAATGCCCAGTGAATTGTTTAGCATAGCCAAGATAAGCATAGTAACATTCAATTTATAGAAATTTTAACTTTAATTCCTAAATTTTCTTGTAAGAAGCCCGATTATATAATAGAGTATTGTCTTCAACAGTGGTATCAATAGTATGATAAAGAATTTAGGTGTCAAGAGTGTAAGTAAAGGAGTCCAGGGATTTTTATCTGTCATCCTTTTAAATGTAATGTCAGAAAGACCAGATAATGTCTCTCTTCCCACTTGTGGCCAAGTCCCAAATGCTTTTTGTCATTCCAGGAGTCTGCATCAGGCAGAAGTGAAGCTTTGTTGGACCTTTGCCAGATTTCTTTGCATCATAATGTGGATGTAATCGCAGCATCTGCACAAAAGATGATGTTCAGTTTAAAATTAAAACACACAAAGTTCAAAAATTTGTCAGCATTCAAACCCACTTAATTTAAAAAAAATCCATGTCATTGACCTTCAGATGTTTATGTGAGAATGTCTGTGCCTATGTGTGAGAATATCTGGATTGATTTAAGCTTCCTATTACCTTGTTTATGCAACAAAACTTCCACTGCCATAGCCACACTGGTATGGCTTTGTCAGTGAAGATCTCCAGAGTATCACATGCCATGAGAAGGACACACAGGACATGTTGTGGAAAGTAAAATGCCAGTGTAGTTACATTGCTTTATGAACAACATACAATCACCAGCTTCTGTCAACAAAGACGCAGGCACAGGTTTTGCTGGTAGAGCTGTGACATCCATATGACATGGCTGACTATTGTGATATGCTGCTTCACCAAGTTTTCTCCGTGCTTTTAGTAAAAGTCAGTGGCAAAACTGTTCTCTCTTGTAATTCTTATTAAAAATCAAATCCTGCCATACGCATCTCCAGTGGTAATAACATTGTTCCACTACAAACAACTGCCTTTTTCAGTCACCAAAAGATCTTAGTTGTTCCAATGACTTGGATGTAAGCAATTTCAGCACCAAGCAAATGAGTGGAAAATAAGCTTTACTCTTCTTTTTGGAAGAAAATGTTGAAAAACAAACTGTCTAAATAAATTTCAATTTCTTTTCGCAGTTCTAATGTGAATTTGATGAAAACTGCTAATTGTCAGAAACTTCTATAGTATCTTGACTCACGTTTTCCTAACAGACTTTGCTTGCCACTGTCATTTCAACCACTTGTTCTAATAAATACTTAAAGGTCATTCAAAGTTTGTGCTGTACTGCATTGTAGAACATCAGAATGTCACAACAACACCAGCTTTTTGGAGTTGCATGATGATATGTTGGCACAGCTCCACAGAAAGTCAATGGAACTATTCTAATTCATACCAGCCGAAGACCTAGCTCACAGGGCTTAAATTGAAATCAGGTTTCACTTACGACTCTAATTAAACAAAAAGAGTCATAAACCCCATTACAATTACAGTGAATTATTTTTCAGGACAAAAATGGCACTGCCAGTTTAGCACATAGGTAGTCTATTTCAGTGGCTAAACCCAGGGGCCAGTGATTCCAACACTCTGGAACTGAGATGATTTTTTTCTAACCATGATTTTAATTCTTTTAAGAATACTTCAGTTTTCAGGTCTCAGTAAAACAGAATGAAAAAATTAGAACCATCTACACATACTTTTTTTTCATATAAAGTTTCACACTTCTTTTTGCTTTTGATTCCCACTGCTCAGTGGAGTCAGCACAGATACAGTTTGCAGGGTTTGATTTGAACAAATCAACATATGCCATAAGACACTCCATAAACCATCAGCCTATGAAACTGGAAGTAGAGTGTAAAGATTTGTTTGTATCTTGAGCACTCATTGCTCAAATTCCCCAAGTTCAATGTCAATGTTTTGGTTACTTTTTTCTCCAGAAGACCCTATTAACAAAGCATTTCTCCTCTTAGTCTGGAAAAGGCTCAGGAGAGGAATCTTACGACTTTCTACAACTGCCTGACAGGAGGTTGTAGTGAGGTGGGTTTGCTCTCTTCTCCTAAGTAACAAGTGATAGGACAAGAGGTAGCGGCCTCAAGCAGTGCCAGGGGAGGTTTAGACTGAATATTAGGAACAATTTCTTTCCCAAAGGGTGCTCAGGCATTGGAACAGGCTGCCCAGGGCAGTGGTGGAGTCACTGTCCCTGGAAACATTCACAAACCCTGTAGACAAGGCCCTCAGTGACATGGTCTAGTGGTGGACTTGGCAGTGCTGGGGAATGGTTGGAATTGATGATTTTAAAGGTCTTTTCCAACCTGGTTTATTCTATAATTCTGTGATTTCTAAGAGTTAGTCAAAAATCTCCCTAACTCGATTTTTGAAATGTTTTGTATAACGCTGCGTTTTGTTACACAAGACATTTAAAAACTAAAGTTAGGGAAAGCTTGGCTGGTTTACCCACACAGGTGAGCATCCACTGAGAATCAATGCACTTTGTCAAGTAAATGATGCCTAAGATAAGAATAAATAAAGTAGGAAAGGTTTGGCCACCTTGCCTGGAGAAAATATTATACACTTTCAGCTTTAGTATTGCTTCACATGCTTAGGGATTCTTCTCACAAAATTCTTTGTTTCAGCCAGGATATTTGGGTAGATTATTACCCAAACTTTAGGAAGGATAGGATCAAAAGTAAATTTTATATACAAATTTGAGAGGTTTGCCAAGTATTCTTGATAATGACTGAGGTGATTTTATAATCAGTACATTTCACATAAACTGTGCTTTACCTCTGAATATGCAATTGTTCATTTGTTACACTCTTCACAAATACCATAACCACTGTCATTATCTTGAAGCACACAGTTATTCATGTGATGCATAGGTTTTTGAATTGCAGGACAAACTTGCTTGGCCATGCTGAGGGTTCAGTAGCATGTTAACACACTGATAATGTTCTGTTTATATATACTTTGCAACAGTTATCTCTCAAATGAGAATATATAAAATTAAGATTAACATTACATAACCTAAAGTTGAATGTAAAAAGGAGGTCTATAAAAATTGTTTAGTTTACAAGTATTTCAGCATATTTTTAGTTGCCCCTGATTCTTCAAATAATCCAAATCCCTACCATCCAAACAGAAAATGCAAACCAGTTTTAAAACTCTCATTTTGGATTACAAGGAGCCAGGAACAAATAAGGTAATAAATAAATAGGTAAACACACTGGAGTTTAGTTCTTTGTTTTAAGAGGTTTTATTTTTTTCAAAGAGTTCATTGTTAAAAACAGTAAACTCTGTTAGCCAGATTATCCACACAGTTCTGTGATTCACATTCTTAAAAACTACTCATTGCCCATTTTACTAAGAACACTGCATACTACAGTGAACAACCTCATTAAGGTTAAGAGTCTGTTTAGAGTCATTTGCTGGTAGAGGATGCAATACTTAAATTCAGCAAAGAACACAATGTGGGAAACTGAGGGTGAATAAACTTAAGTATGGTTGTGCTAATCTGTTCAAATTAATGAAATGTCCTTCTTCTTCCTTATATGTAATTCTGTGTTCATTCTAAGTTTAAACATTTGTAGTCCTTTTTAATTGTGACTGTATATTTGATTTCCTGTCCCCATTGTGATGAAGAATGAAAGCTAAATGACAGAATTGGAGTGAGAAAACTTTCTTAATTCTATATAAGAGGGTACAGGAAAAGAGACAGCCTTCAGAGTCTGGGGAGTTCCTTTCTTCTCACCTTTGAAACTACATATTCTGTTGTTCAGTATACAGACTTTTAAAATACTTTTTCCTGGTAAATGGTGCTGTCTTTAGTTTGTCCTCTGAATACTGTAAGGCAGGACTGGCTACCTTGCAGATTGCGTGTCATGTTCAAATATTTCACCTAATCTTGGAGAAATAGTAATTGTTTACTCCTAGCTAAGCCTGTATTCCTTTTCTAGATTTCAATTTAGTTTCAAGTAATGCATACAGATACAAAATACTTGCACGTCTCTTTTAGCTCCTGGGACAATTACTAAGGTGTCTGCAAGTATCTTCTGCCATTTCTTGGAGCGTGATTCTGCTGATTCTCTTGGTGACATTCGATATCATTCATGCAGCAATGTAACAGGCCATGTGGCTTGCCCAAGAACAGAAGGTTAGTTATTTTTTCTTTTAAAGATCACTAAAATGAAGATATTTATTTAAATAATTCAATAAATATTTAGGATTCAACTTAACACAAATAAGGCTGGTAACTGTAGAAATATTTTTTTATCAGAGACAGAGTATTCAGCTCAAGACTTAAGTGTTTTCATATTGGCTGTATTGCAATGGATAAAATCTGGTTCCAGCAATGATATCAGGAGGCCATGTATCACAGGGTTTGGTCTTGTTTAGTTTTACATTGCTGCTTCATTCTTGTATCGAAATAATTTAAAGTGATTAAGTTCTCATTTACTCTGCCGTTATTTGTGTGCCCATACTCTTTGTTTTCATATTCTTTGTGAGAATGTACTGTTTTCATTTAAAATTCAATTTTGCATGAACTAACTAAAATTTAAAATATATAAATATATCTTGAGGAATGGATATACGTATTCCTATAGATAAAGCTGACTTTGCATCAGTGTTGCACATGTGTGAATCTGCAAGCTAAAGAAAATGTAATGCTAATTTGCAGTGAGTTTTACAGGATATTGTATCAAGGTTAAAACTGAACAAGTTTACAGTTTTTTATCTGTGTGTTCTAACCCTTTCTCTGAAATGGCTGGAGTTTATTTGGCTACATTCCATTTTATCCAGGCCTTCATCACTATTTTAACCTGCTTAGAAGCCTGTAGTTCATGAAACTTGTCAACCACGTTCTAATTGACACAATTCTGCCAGACATTGGTTCATTTTCTCTCCTACTTAGTTCCCCAAAATGGAATCATACATGTCTGTAACATTTACTTTTGCAAGTTTTCAGTTGTGCTTCAAAAATATACATGTAGCAAATATTTTAAAGAAATAACAGTTTAGGATTAGAAGGGAACATAACTTGGGCTATAGATCTAACATATTCATAAAGCTATGTGAAAGTATTGCCAAAAATATGAAAACTGGTAAGAACAAAAAATCCCTGCTGCCTCACTCAGTGACATTTTTCAGTACTTAAACTATCTTTGGCATGTTTTTCACCACTGGAAACATTCAGTTTGGGAATCAAGGTGGAATTATAACCACCGTTAACTTTTGCATTCAGAAATGAAAGCAACCTCTCTTCATGGGCCTTCCTGATCGTACAAGAATTGGGTTCACTGAACTGAAAGCCAGAAAAGACATACAAAGGCTGATACACATGCACCTATCCATTTATACCATCAGTCATAGAACACTATCGAACAGTATCGAACAGTGAGATGCAAGTCTTTAATCAGTCTGTGTGGTATCAACAAAGGAAAATCTTTATCCAACTAATAAACTTAGTAGCTAAAATAAGAATGCTGCCTTGAGCTTTGCAAAAAGTAGCATGATGGCAAATAAGTAAAAAAGTAAGTGATCTTTTTTATAGCAATCCAAGGAACATTTTGTTTTGATTCCACTTGCTTTTTGTCATTTACTCTTGTCAGGAATACAATCATGTGGACATGTGTTTTCAGATGTTCTCAGACTTTATTTGCTAGTAGGAGTGGCATGTGGTTTATAGAAAAAGGAAGATCAGATGCTTTTCAGATGTGGCTCTTACAATGCTAAAAGTAAAAATAATTTATTTTCTTCTGGTCCCCATGTCCTCTCTTTGTAAAACATCAGCATATACACTGAAGCCAGTTATTTGTCCCCAGAATTATTTTTTCCTCCAGTTTGCCCAAAGACAAAGAAGTGGAACAGGTAATAACTTCTGTGGAATGAACTTGAGCTAAAATAAAAGGGTTTATCTTGGGTTTTCCATGTATATGAAATCAAAATTAATCCTCTAAGCATCTCCAGAAATTATTAGAGAAAAGGTCTCAGGACTAATCAGAGAATCACAGAATGGTTTGGGTTGGAAACAACCTTAAGATCATTCCAATCCCTGGCCATGGGCAGGGACATCTCACACTAGACGGTGTTGCCCAAGGCTCTGTCCAGCCTGGCCTTGAACACTGCCAGGGATGGAGCATTTACTACTTCTTTGGACAGCCTCACCACCCTCACAGTAAAGAACTTAATGTATTTAAATTCTCCTTTATCGATGCATAAAAAGGTAACAGAAGTCTATCTCAAAACATTTCTGGTATTTTTGCCAGGTCAATGAATATGATATGTAGCAGAGCAGAAGTATAACATCACAGTTAATTCACTGAGTTTTGTCTGTGTTTATAGCCACACAAGCAGCATTTACATTTAAGCTATGAAAATAATAGATAAAGTTTATATCATCTATAGACAACTAAACAGCTCTATGACCGAACAAACAAAACCCTCAAACCCACTAAAACTAATTGTCTACAGACTTATTCCCTACTAGATGCTCTCTAAAGCACTCCCTTAAATCAGGTGGCCTCACTAAAAGAAAAGGAAAAAAGGAGAAAAGGAAAAAAGGAAGAAAAAAGGAGGAAAAAAGGAAAAGATAAAAAAATGAAAAAGGAAAAAAGGAATAAAGTGGATAAAAAATAGAAAACACAAAAAATCTAAACAGAAAAATAAGATGAGAGAAAGAAAAGAAAAAAGAATCAGAGGAAAAAAAAAGGAAGAAAAATAAATTAAAAAAAAAGTCATGTACAGTTCAACAAATCTGATTTGTAGGAGTGGTGGGAATACATGCAAAGGAAAATTCTTAGCTGCAAATTCTGAAGTTCACAAAGATCAGGTCTTTGGTACAAGATTGAAAGTGACTTTCTTATTAACAGTTACATACTTCAAGTATTTCAGTAGCATTGCATTCTTAAATACTTACCATGGTCAATTTTCTTTTCTTTGTAGCTAATTCTAAATTTCATTAATTCTAGCTAGAATAGTATCAGTTAGTATGACAAAAAATGTTTCTTTTAAGCTCTGAAATGCTACATTCTTTTCTATATCATCTGATAACAATGATGAATCTACAATAGTATTTTAAAAATAGAGACTTGGCACTACATTTCTTTGCAAACATCTCATTAATTAGCTACACAAGGTTACAAAGCAGTGTGCACACTGTTTTTAATGCCTTGCAAGGGACATTTGTATTCTATCAGCAGTGTCTGGAAAAGATAAAGCCCAAAATGTAATAAATACTTTCTCATGTTTATATATTTCTCAGCTATAATTACAATAATGACTCCTGACTGATAAAAGTATCAACAAAAAGACAACCAGATGAAGCTCAGCTGTAGTGTCAGCTGGGAAGTTTTTCTGGCTTATACTGAAGTCTGTGGAAGCTTTAGTACAATCTGCATGACACTAACACATTAAAATTAAAAAACATTGAAAGACTAGAATTAGGTTCTGTAACAACCCATAGGCTGATAAAGCATAACAGTGAATTAAGCTTGTTCTATCCTTTATCTGTCCTTATCCTTTATCTATTTTTACTTTCAAGAAAGACCATGTAAAGAAAATGTCAGATGAGGTTGCAGAGCAAGAAAATTGACATGATGCTTAAAAAGGACCATCTGGCCCCTAAAGTTCATGATGCTAATGTTCTTTCTGCTGGCCTTCTGCAGTCCTATGATTACATCAGCTTTCATATAATGAAAAAAGACAGAATGTTTATACTTTATAATTACAATAGAAAAAAAAATAGCTTAAAGCAATATCGACCAATATATCAAAGGAACCCAAAATATTTATTAAAAAGTTTGGAATGACTAAGACAGAGAATACTGCAAATATGATGGGAAAATTTAAACTAAATTCTTGATCAGATCTTACAGAAAACCAGTTTCTCAGAGAATATTAGGTTGGGCTGAACATAGGGGAGAAATTCTGACATATATAAAACCACTTGTTGATTTCATTTTTTCATTACTCATTTAACCTTAATCTTACTACTAAGATTACTAGTACTTCCAAGAAATTCATACCCTAGGGACTTTGAGCCTTTTGCCCAGCTATGACAACTGTATCTGCTTCATCAGATGTCCTGGTTTTGGCTGAGATACTAGCTAGTATGGGGCAGTGTTTTGGATTTGTGCTGGAGACAGTGTTGGTAATACAGAAATGTTCTTGATATTGCTGAGCAGAGCTTAAACAATCGAGGTCTTTTCTGCTTGTCATACCACCCCAGCAGTGAGTGGGTTGTGGGTGCACAAAGAGTTGGGAGAGAGGATACAGCCAGGATGTGTATCACCTACCCATCATGTACGAACTCACCCCTTTTTCTATCCTCTAATAGTGCCTTGTATCTCCTGCTCTTCCCAGTTCTCTCCTTTTTGTTCTTTTCTATTTCTTTCCGTATTATGAGTCTAGTGTCCAGAATGGATTTCTCTTTTTATTTCCTAAACACCTGATTTGCCTCCACGTTCTGAGGACATGTTTCTTACCATAATTTCACTCAAAACCTTTTCTTACCCATGTTTGCCAAACCACAGCTCATAAACAGAAAATGAGATGTGGTATGCTGTAAAGAAATTGGGTAAGCATCTTTCTTTATTATGTTTGCCTACATTATGCTGCATAGTACCAATTCTTAAAATAAACTGTACACTTCTTTTGCCCATCTGTTTCTTAGCTCAGCATTTTATTTCATTCCTGAAACAGCCAAATCATAATCTAATGGTCATGCTAAGAAAAACCCACAGGCAATGCTGGTTGCCTCTGATCTGTGTTTGTTATAGTTAAAGCTACATGACATAAACTGAACTTAGCAAAAGCTAAGCAAATGTACTATTTGATATGCAGATGTTTGTTACTTATATTCTGTCTTTGATAGCCAACTTTTAAAAAAGAAGTTATATTTTATAGTTCACAGTTTTAGTTTTTATAGTCCACAAAAAGTCACAGACAGTGCTGTTTTATGTAGGTAAGGTCTCTGGAACACTTGAGGAATTTGGTGCCAAATTCATAAATCACTTTGAAGTGATAACTTTTTTTTTCATTTAGATTCATTACTTTTTTTTTAAATCTCATAAACATGCAAATTGAACAAAATAATTTATAAGAACTGCTGGTGCCCAAATAGAAGAGTGTTTTAGTTTAGTGCAAAAATTTTCTTAAGTTTACCAGAATTAATAGAGTTTTTTAGGATTTTCAGAGTTAGGACAGAAGTGCTAGAAGGCCAGGAAGCTGTCTCAGGTTCTTGATAATTCCTGTTTCCAACCAGGCTGTAAATAACACAAGAAAAACATTTTAATCATTGAATTTCAGCAGATTGCATTCTACTTATGGAAAACAACCTTAGAAAATATAAAGCTTTTCTAGTTCAAAGTTAAAAAGAGAAAGGTAAAACAGGTTTCTCTAAGATAGACATGCACATTATTAACCTCAATATTCTCCTTCCAGAAGTATACAAAAAGTCCTGTAGCCTCTGATTAAGGCAAAACACTCTTATCTGTGACCTTCTTCATATTCAAATACAAACAATGAAGATGAAGGTGATTAGACGAATTGTAGAATCATAGAATAGTTTGAGTTGGAAGAGACCTTCAAAGGTCATCTAGGCCAACCCCCCGCAATGAGCAGGGGACAAATGATGAAGGCATACTTCATTGGTGTTTGAAACAGGTGGTGGGAAACAGTCTGTCTGACCAGAGGCAACAGGAAGCACATAGCACTTTGGTGTAGGTTTATGACTCTTCGTTTGCTTAGATTTTGGCTAAGCCAGCTCATGCTAAGGCCTGACGTATCCCGGGAGTAGCGCCACTAGGTGAAAGCCAGGTCAAAGCAAGCCACCACATACACAGGACAGGTGGCTAGACAGAGCTAAAAAGACATTATGCAGTCATAGTCTACTGCAAAATTGCTGTCTCCTGCAGCCATCATCTTTGCGGATTGGTTGCCAGTTGTCAGAATCTACTAAATTGTGGAAATGGTAGAAAACAAATCTCCAAGCTGTTTAAGCTTAATAAGAGCTTTTGAAATGCATCCAGCAGCAGCTGGACTGCTGAAGCTTTTGTGATTCCTAGTGTGACACAGGGGATGCCTCACTGTGACAAAGAAGGAAGGATAAGCCCTCACATCTTCAGCTAGGGAACTATTGTGCGAGCAGGTGTAGGAGTTTTAAGTTGCAAGTTGCAAGTTATCAGTTGTGCTATAAATTAAAGAACTTGTGAGTGAAGAACCTCATGACCTGAGTCGTGAATTAGTGAATTTACATGACAGGCTAGTCATGAAAAGGGGATTAAGCCCTTGCTTGTCATGTTTTACTCTGTTTCCAATGTAAAACTGGAAGCCCAACTGTGCTGTGCATGGAATGTTATGAATTAGTCTTTGACTTGAAAAAAAACAAATAGAAATGAATCCTTAAGTCACTGCAGCTATTCAAGATATTTCTGTGTCAGCAGATTCTTCTGAGCTAAGACAAGAAGCCTAAGAAACATGGATGTGTAGCTAGATAATGAGTATCCTAAGCCCTGTTTTGTTTCATTTTTAAGAACTAATTTGCCTGGCTTCTGTATTTTAAAATATTGGAGAAGATTGCTTGAATAGAGAGGATATCTTTCATTTTTCCCTTACATTGTTTCCTGAAGGTGTTTGCTTAAAAGAGTTCTGTCTCCACTGTTTTTCATTTTACTTTTAGTTGTAGAATCATAGAATCTTTTAGGTTGGAAAAGACCTTCAAGATCATCAAGTCCAATTGCAAACTGAACACTGCCAACTCCACCACCAAATCATGTTCCTAGGAGCCACATCTACACATCTTTTAAATACCTCTAGGGATGACTCAACCACTTCCCTGGGCAGCCTGTTTCAACTTGTGCGGGACAACCCTTTTGGTGAAGAATTTTTTCCTAATCTCCAGTCTAAACCTCCCCTGGCACAACTTGAGGCTGTTCCCTCTTCTGCTATCACTTGTTACTTGGGAGAAGAGACCAGCCGCCTCATGGCTCCATCCTCCTTTCAGGCAGTTGTAGAGAGTGATAAGGTCCCTTCTGAGCCTTCTCCAGACTAAACCCCCTACAGGTCCCTCATCCGTTCCTCATCACACTTGTGCTCCAGTCCCTGCACCAGCTTTGTTGCTCTTATTTGGATGCACTCAAACACCTCAATGTCAATCTTGCAGTGAGGGGCCCAAAATGGAATGCAGTGTTCAAGGTGCAGCCTCACCACTGCCAGGTACTGGGGGATTATCACTGCCCTAGTCCTGCTGGCCACACTGGTGGTTATACAGGTCAGGATGATGTTTGGTGCACAGTGTAAGTAGGGAATAAAAAAAAAAAGGATAGAGAGGAAACACAAATACTTTACTTGAAAGCCATCCTTTTGTGTTCAAAACTTATTCTTGACACAATGTTCTCTGGGAAGACAAGCATATGGGTTTTATTGGGTTTGTCATCTGTTCATCCATTAAAGCAGCAAATACATTTTGTCTGGAAGAGTTTGGATTTCCTTCATAGCATTAATAAAGACATTCCATTCCCTGAAACACATTCAACAATCACCCTTTGAAAATGTCAGATATAGAGATAGTTACGAAATTTGGGTATGAGTGACTATTTTACATACACAATCAAAATAACTATAATATAGGTGAATTTATGCTTCATATAGTGAGATAATAGTGTTTAGTTTGTATTTGAGAATTTACCTATGAGGCCTATCAACATTTTCTGTTACCTCTGGAACAACAGCCCTCAAAAATACAAAATGTGTGTTACTGAGGGAAATATATGTGGAGTTTCTTCTTAAATTCAAGAGATTGCTTGAATTAACATCAAAAAACATTGTCACTGACTTCTATAGTTGTTTCAGAATCAGGCGTTTTCTTCAATGTTCCACTATAACAAGAATAGTAAGATGCAAGTATTTTCATAAATGAAACATTCTGATCTGCTGTGATAATGTTTGTGGAAAAGTAAACAGATCCTGGCTTAGAAACACGGAACAGTTTGAAGATTTCAGATACAGAAAGTATTTTGAAAATCAGAAAAAGCCCTGGGAAAAGGCAATTTCAAAACTAATTTTCAGACTTTTCTCACTAAAGTTCTCTGTTATCTATCAAAATTATCTTTGAAAACCAATTGAGGAATAATCTACTAAGATTAGCATATCATTTAGGAAAAGGAAGAGGAGAGGAAGAGGAAAGGAGAGAAAAAGGGAGGGGAAAAGGGAGAGGAGAAGAGGAAAAGGGAGAGAAGAGCTTCAGAAGGGATCTACAATGATGGTGTCCAACTACCTGAACACCTCAGGGCTGAACAAAAGTTAAAGCATGTTATTAAGGGCATTGTCCAAATGCCTCTTAAACACTGACAGGCTTGGGGCATTGACCACCTCTCTATCACGATCTCTCGTGCAAATTTTTTCAGAAGGTGACGGTTTACCTCACAGAATATGAAGTAGTTCAAGTAGCAGATCTGGCACATATTTGGTATATGTGGCTGTGTTCTTGCCAGTATTTAGCACCTCCTCCAAACAAAAGACATGTTCTTTGAAATAGACAAATGAAAGAAATGAAGTCTACCATGTTTAGGGCTTCAAGAGGCATTCATGCAAGGGTCATTCATGTGTGTAATGGTAGTGACTGCCAGCTTGTAGCAGTTAAGCAAATGAGAACTGGTGACATAAAAGATTATCCAGTTTCCATCTATTTTTACACGAGGGAAAACAAGATGTAGGAAAAAGTTCTCACTGGCAGCTCATACACTAGTCATACAAAGAATGCAAACTGTTATCACAAGGCCTTTCCCCAGTCACTTTTAAAATGGTAACAAGAGTAGGAAGAGAAAGACAGAGCAGAAATAGTCCAGGATGTTCAAGCAGTCTAACTAGGCAATTCCGTCTATCCAGTTTCTTCAGATTTTGTCCATGAACTTCAAAAACATCTACTTTCAAGTATCACATCTTCCGTAAGTTTTCTCCTCCTTCTCCAATTCATGAAAATTCTTTGACGTTACATGACTTTCTTTTTAATTTTTCTTTTCTTTAGTTTTCGTTTTCCTTTCTTGGGTGAAGGTCTATCTTTAGCACAGGTTTCCCCCATAAAGCCATCTGCCTGCTGCAGTTCTTGAGAAATCTTTAGTTGTTTTCCCAGTAAAAGCTTCACAGATTTTGTTCCACAGAAGATGCTATCTTATCACTTTTACAGCACGGAAAATTGACTTGAAGATGAAGCAGAAAATCACAACTGAGAAACTACTGCTTCTTGAAAGGCATATGTGAATATAAACTGGCTTTGGCTTTCCTACTTCTTAGCATGATCACTAAGTTACTGGGAAACTATCTTCAGTTATTTGTCTAGTTCTGATTTATGACAACACATGGATTTGCCTGGAACTTGGCAGTAACGGGCACTTCTTGAGTCTACTTAACTGCTTCACAAAAGCAGATTAATCCAGTAAACACTTGTTTCTGAAGTCACTGTTCAATTCCAGTACCCTACATTCTCCTCCCACTTGACAAAACGAAGACATATAATAAATGATTTGATCATTATAAAATCATAGAACCACAGAATGGTTTGGGTTGGAAAGGACCTAAAGATCATCCAGTACCAACCCCCTGTCATGGGCAGGGACACCTCACACTAGGCCATGTCGCCCAAGGCTCTGTCCAACCTGGCCTTGAACACTGCCAGAGATGGAGCATTTACCACTTCTCTGGGCAATTTGTGCTAGCTCCTCACCACCCTCACAGTAAAGAACTTCTTCCTTACATCTAACCTGAACTTCCCCTGTTTAAGTGTGAACCTTGTAAAACTATCAGACAAAATTGATTATCCTTTAGTTAGATCCAAAAAAAAAGAACATCAAGGTGGAACTGGTTTCCTCATAAGCGTTGATAGGATTATAATGTTAACATTCTGCTTAGAAGGCAGAAAGATATCTCACTTTCTTCTATGGGATCACTCAGTAACAGGACTTGTGTTCATAGTCCTGAAAAGTACCTTAAGAGATAATTCAACCCAGTGGTTTAAAACCGCAGATTCCTAAGAACTTTCCAGTATTGATATGGACCTTGATAGAGTGAACTTAAACCTGCTGGCATTAAAGTAACTGCTGGCATGCTCAGTTCTTCCTGTGGAAGAAGGCTCACAAATGAAAACCATGATCTAGTGCAGCTCCTACCTCTTCCTAATTCAAAAGGTACAACAGTGATGTTTGGTGCAAACATTCATTTTATATACCACATGGAAACTTCATACCTCCCACTACCTCTAATACAATATGTTATAGCAACTTCTTTTTTAACGTAGTTTAACACAACATCAGAAACTCTGTGACAAATCTGAGGATTCCTGCTTTATACGGAGATGGTCTTCAAACAAAATGCAGTTTTCACCTGTGATTGGAAATGGGTAATACATACTGTGCAAGAAACACAGCCTTGGAAACAGAATTACCCCTGCCTTTCCAGCAGCTGCAGTTTTTCCAGAGAATTAAAGTTCTCTGTGTTAACCACATTCACACTTTTAACATGAAACAATGCACATGAAATTTTTGCTGTTAAATTTATGGTTGAAGTTTGCAGCGCTAGAAGATAAGCAAATGTTACGTACAAACTACAATGCACTCCACTAATATTGGGGTTTTTTTTAAACACAAAGAATAAAGTTCAAAGTGGGAACAGGTTTCAAAATGTGACATGCCATGAACTCAGTTAAACCAATTACTTGTCCACTTTACAATGTGTGCAATTTGTTAGACTGCAAGTGGAAAGGATTACCCAGAAAAACACAGACAAATAATAAAATGCATTAACCTAATTCTTGTAGAAGGGACGTAGTGTTTAAATCATAGAATCATAGAATGGTTTGGGTTGGAAAGGACCTTAAGATCATCCAGTTCCAACCTCCTGCCAGGGGCAGGGACACCTCACAGTAGACCATGTTGCCCAAGGCTCTGTCCAACCTGGCCTTGAACACTGTCAGAGATGGAGCATTTACCACTTCTCTGGGCAATTTGTGCTAGCACCTCACCGCCCTCACAGTAAAGAACTTCTTCCTTATACCTAACCTGAGATTCCCCTGTTTCAGTTTAAACCCATCACCCTTGTCCTATTGCTACAGTCCCTGATGAAGACTCCCTATCCAGCATCCTTGTAGCTCCCCTCAGATGCTGGAAGGCTGCTATTAACTTGAATCTCAGGAAAGTGGAGACTTGCAAAGTTCTGGAAAGAACCAAGCAATAGATATCAACAAATCATATGGTCCACCTGCTTCTCCACTTTTGGCTTTAAAAAATAAGATTGCATAGATGTGAAAGGATAATTAAAACTCCAATTAGCATCAGGTTTGGGCACAGCAAGACAATCATGACCTCCCCATCTGCCAAAAGACAGAAGTGAGACTGAAGTCCCCCACTCCTTGAGACTCCACTATCCTCCTCTGAGACATTAGACGTGAATATTTCACTGACTGGAGGGGAATGTTGAACAGGCATGTATGTGTACGTCTGCATAGATTGTTACAGCTTTTCTAGTGCATACTATTGACTCACTTTATAAGACCCACCTTTAAACTCAAACTGCTGCTAAATAACACTTGGAACCCTTTAGATGAATACCATTGACCAAGTCTGAGACTAAAACTAGATTCAGCTGCACCTAAGCTTTGTGAGGAATTTAGAAAGAAAGGGGGTCTATTCTGAGCCTTGTGACTCAGTGGGAGAATTTCCTTATTCCTCATATTTCTTCCACTAGACATAAAATGTTGTCCCAGTCTGAGACTAGGATTGGTTCTGACACACCTAGGTTCCATCAAGAGTTTAGAAAGCAACAGGGTCCAATCTGAACCTTGTGACTCAACAGGAGGGTCTCCCTTACCCTTTTCACTTTCAATCTCTATACAAATTATTTTAGCTTGATTACACCTCAATTTTCCTTTATACATTCTATTAGGCATAAACCTTTGGCAAGTCTAAGACTATATCCAGCCTCACCTAGGCTCTGTCAGGTGTTTAGAAAGCAAGAGGGTCCAGTCTGAACCTCATGACTCAACAGGAGGGTCTTTCTTACCCTTTGTGCCTTTGGTCCCTGTATCAATCATCTTTAGCTCGACTTTATCTTTATCTTCCTTCATTCATGTGTGATGTTAGTCACAAGCCCAAACTACTGTGTCTGGCAGTCTAATTTCTTTTTGATTGGTAAGTGTTAATCACCTTAACAAATTCAGCTATAAGAATACATCTGTATGAAACTTTTATTTTACTCTATTCATTATGACTGAAGACATATTCAATTTGGCATCTTAGATAATTAATCACTACTGTAATAATCCAATGCATTCTGTTTTCCTTCCATTCATGTCCTTTTCCTCACAAATGATCTAATCTTTAATTTGCTGGTAACAAAGTTACTTGCACTTACTTCCACGTCAGTGCCATAAGTAAATACAGTTTTAAACATTTTGTTTGGATAGTTATTTGGAGGGGGTGCTAAATAGGAACAGGGACTGTAGCAATAGGACAAAGGGTGATGGGTTTAAACTGAAACAGGGGAAGCTCGGGTTAGGTATAAGGAAGAAGTTCTTTACTGTGAGGGTGGTGAGGTGCTAGCACAAACTGCCCAGAAAAGTGGTAAATGCTCCATCCCTGGCAGTGTTCAAGGCCAGGTTGGACAGAGCCTTGGGCGACATGGCCTAGTGTGAGGTGTCCCTGCCCATGACAGGGGGCTGGAACTGGATGATCTTAAGGTCCTTTTGAACCCAAACCATTCTGTGATTCTATGATTCAAAGGCTGTGGGTTTGTTAGAATTCTGTCTAAAGCTACTGCAAAGGCTGTCTAAAAGAGGAGGTGGGGAATGAGAAGGTGAAGGAGGGAATGAAGGAGAGGAGGTAGTAAAAGTCTTGGGAAAAACTTCCTGTGTCCACAGAATCTTATCAATGTGCTTTCAGACGTGGTATTTTCAATGCTTTTGCTCAGAATAAGTCTTCTTTCTACCTGATAGATAGGGGATGATCAGACACATAGGGCACAACAAACTTCATTGATCAGAATAAAGTACGTAATTTGTCTCCCAAGTCTTTGCCTAGAATCCTCTTTGTAATCTTATCCGTACCCATGACTCAGATCCTACAAATGCATCCAAAAATCTTTAAGAAAATAGTGTAGAAGAAATGAAGCATTTCCATGATGTATTTAAGACTTAGCAAAACTTGAGGGCTATGAATTACATAAGCCTGAAAGACCACTGCAACTTTGAAGCATTGAAGTTACTTCTTACCTGAAGGGAACACCTTCTTTTCTTCCCTTCCCCATAATGGAAAAGCCATCGAATGAGAGCAGCTTAAAGAAACAAACAAGAAACATTAAAACAATTCTCCAGAGCCATTCAAGCAGAGAATACCTATCATGAAATTCCTATATTTTTTTTGGAGTGGGAAAGGGGAATGTTGGTATTACTTTCTAAGGTGAGTAAAGTACAATCCCAATAGTGTTACAGTTATATTTACTTGCCCTGTAAGGTCACTGCTTTCTATTTTGTACATATTTCCTCCAAAATATCTGCCAGTGAATTCATCCTTGTCCTTCTTAAATGGACCTTGTTACTCACAGTGGCGAAGAAAAAGCCTTTAATAATGACCTAAACAAACTGTTAAAAAACCAACAAAACAAACCACAATGTGTTTAGAAAAAAAAATATCTTACAACAAAATACTTTATTTTCAAGTTGTCTCTTAGTAATAGATTTAATTAATCCCTTATTAATGTTTGCATGTAAACTGCCTTAATTAGTCTCACAAAATAACTTTGAACCTGCCTTTTCATTCTCTTGAAGCGTGTGGTCAGAATGGTGCTGATGTTGTTCATCTCCTAAACTCTAATTCTACTTTTCTGTACCTCTAAAATGCGCTTTCATTTATGAGATGCCATTAATTCAGCTAAGTGCACCTAGTGTCAGACATTATGGCTATTTGTCTCAAAACCAGCAAAATGCAATTGAGTTATAAACAACTTGTGCTAAAAAGAAGGGTTTTTCTAGTATCTTAAATTTTCTGTTATTCTACTGCACATCCCACCTCTGCATGCCAGCAGGCAGAAATTCAGTTTGACAGCTGTCACCCTGCATAAAGCCCATTTAATAGTGCAACTAAGGCACTGTAATTCCAGCAATAACTTGCTTACACTTCTGATGCACTGCATAGAATCACAGAATAATAGAATGGTTTGGGCTGGAAGAGACCTTAAGATCATCTAGTTCCAACCCCCCTGCCATGTGTAAGAGTCTGGTGTTACACTGTTTTTACTTGTCTTTACGCTTTTGCAAAGGAATCCAAACCTTTTCCAAATAGATGACAAACTTCCCTAGCGAACTTATTAATAATTTGCAAATATGTGGAGCATGGTCACATGGAGGTAAAATTAAAAATAGTGGAAATCAAAGTAAGGTATTAAAATAAAAGAAAAAGAAACTCTTCTGTAGGAAAGACAAAAAGAAAACCAAAAACCTGCACAAACATTGTATTTTGACTGTTCAACCATTTCCATAGCAAAAAGCATTGTGGTTAGAGACAAACAGCTAAAATTGCACAAAGAGTTAATAATCACAAAATAATGTCATCTACATTTTGAACAAGAAATGTAATTTAGTAGTATACGACACAAACCCCCCAAGTTAGAAAGTTGTAAAGTTGTAGCTCAACATCGCGTGTTTTTCATCCATTATATCATCTCCATACTTAGCCACTTCAAAGAGCCTGCAGGTTGTTTTGTGAGAAAAAAATTATTTATATATTGTGAAATACTATTTTTGTTATCAAATAAGCAGATAAAACCCATGTCATTAAAAAAAAAAAAGACACAAGGACTGTCTGTACAGACTATCCCTAGGCTGACTAATACATGAAATACGTGACCAAAACAAAACCCACTCATATTACTTCCCTCTTATGCCTTTATTCACAAAGTCATCTGTCCGTGACCTTCTGATACACTGGCACACCACCAAGAACTTTGCATGCCATTTTATCAGTCCATCATGCTCATATATCACAGTATCAGAACTCAGTGTTCTTCAAGGTTTGCTGAATTTGTTCATTTACCACAGCCCTTTACCACTAGATATTGATCTTGCCTGTTCACTAGCTCTTGCATTTCTGGCTGTTAATACAAGCCTATTTGAATCTCATTCAACTTGTATGCAAAGATGTGCTAGGTCCTTTCCAGCAGAGCTGCTACACAGCCAGTCAATTATTAGCACCCCAGTCTGATAGTTTCCATTTTGACACTTGGATGCACACATAGACACACATAGTGCCTGCCAGAAGACTGTCCCAACAGCCTCTTGGTCACAAAAAAAAAAATCCAAAGCCCAAACAAACTATATTTTATGGCCCTGACTTAGGATAGTTTTCAATTAATCACTTAAGAGGATTTTTTTACTATTATTTATTACTGTACCATAATCTAATGACTATATAAAAAAAAAATATCTGTCAAATATATTCTTGTCAAATCAAGATTATAAAACCAAGAGGAAAAAAGCATTTTCATAGGAAACAACACTTCTAGGAAGAGAACATTCCAATATTATATCCAAGGATGATAACTACTGGAGAAGGCTAATATGGATTTTAACTGTAAACTAAAATGGACCAGACACAGATACAGTGGACACAATGAAAGGCCAAGTCCTATTGGCATCAGTCTGATTAGACTGTACCTGTTAACATTTACAAAACTCTTAAGCAAGTCATCACTGAGCTGAAAGAAATAGACCCAAGTATGTGTTTACTATGTGAGCATGTTAAAATGAAAATCTGATAAAATAGCTAATAATAAAGTAAGTAATAAACTACTGACAATTTTGAAAATCTAGCAACTGAATCGGTATAAAAACTACCACAGTGGTACTTCTGATCACGTCTTGCATTTTTACACTCCTGTAGCACAGAGTGTTTAATGAAATTCAATTTCAAAGAAATAAATGGGCAAATACTTATAGACTAAGGAAGATTGTTTCTATCACACAATTCACCATGTTGTCATATGCTGTTCATATTGGCTGTATGTATATCAGTGTGTCATGAGGGAGGATGCCTTCACTTTTTATACTGTTGCAAGTAAATTACTAACAGAATTCATAATGTTACCAGAGGCAGTAGAATGCAGAAAATCAGCATAAAAATAGAACAAGAAACTACAGTAGTATTAGGAAAAGATTTATTGAATTATTATTTTAGGTGTTTCTATTGTACTAGTTAGGGAAACTAAAAATCATGTTACACGGTGATTTCGGCTCTCTCCTTTTGGCAAGCTCTATATTTTCTAAAGAGCAGAAAATTTAGCAGTGGCTTAGAAAGTTTCGCATGAACACCTTAGTTTAGGACATATGCAAGTTATAGTAACTGTCAATTACAATTTATCACTGGCTTGCTACAATAGGTAGAAAATCATCATAACATACATCTTTTTAAATGGATACAATTAGTATTTTGTAACTGTGTTAAAAAACTCAGCCTCTTTTTGACTGAAAATCAGACACAGTAAAAAAACTCTGCAGCTGATTTACTGATAATACTACGTTTGATGCAAAATTAGGTGAGAGTGAATGGTATTTTCTGTCAGTACAAATGCATCATAGTCAATGGTGTATTATAGAACCACATGTATATCAAGAACTCTTCAGCCTTCCAAGAAATACAAATTGAATTTCATGGCCTGTCTTTAGTTTACTTTGGTCGTTTTCATTTATTATAGAATCACAGAATGGTTTGGGTTGGAAACCCAATCATCCAGTTCCAACCTCCTGCCAGGGGCAGGGACACCTCACACTAGACCATGTTGCCCAAGGCTCTGTCCAACCTGGCCTTGAACACTGACGGGGATGGGGTAGCCACAGCTTCTATGGGCAACCTGTGCCAGCACCTCAGCACCCTCACAGGGAACAACTTCTGCCTTAAATCCAACCTGAACTTCTCCTGTTTCACTCTGAACCCATCACCCCTTGTCCTATCACTACAGTCCCTGATGAAGAGTCCCTCTCCAGCATCCTTGGACCCCCCTTCAGCCACTGGAAGCTGCTCTGAGGTCTCCACGCAGCTTCTCTTCTCCAGGCTGAACAGCCCCAATGTTCTCAGCCTGTCTTCATACGGGAGGTGCTCCAGCCCCTGATCATCCTCGTGGCCTCCTCTGGACTTGCTCCAACAGCTCCATGTCCTTATGTTGAAGACACGAGAACTGCACACCCCAGCTTGATCAATGAGATTGAATAAAGTTTATTAGTGTAAAACTCAAAGATTAAATAATCAGAACTACCAACTGTAGCCATAGCCTGATTAAAAACCCCACACAATAGTTGACCTAAACCTCATTTAGGCAGATCGAATAGCTATAGCAAACAAACAGCAACAGACATGTCTTTAAAGCTGGCAATGCTTTAAATCATTAAAAAGTCCTAGCAGAAGTCATATTATTTTACTTTTCACACATTTCTCAACAGACTGAGAGTGGTAAAAATATGCTTTTATCACAAAATGCAAGTCTTAAGAGCCTAAAAATTAGATTCCATGGCATTAACAATATAGCATTAAAAATTCATTCCAAAAGAATTCATTATCTCAGAAAATAGAGTCTCAAAACCAGTCAGTTTTTTGCATCCCTGCAATGGAAAAAGACAGTGGTGAAGCTAGTTTGCTAAGCTTTTCTGGCTTCAAGAGAGTGTGAAAATTTACAGTCTCGCTGAAAGCCCTAGGGCAGTAATAACAAAAAAGGAAAAAAGAGTGATCAGTCAGGCAAAAGTGGAGCCTCCAACGCAACCTTCCTTTGAGCTGTCTCCCAACCTTAGAGCTGTCACAGGTTTTCCTGACAGTTCTAAATCTCAGTCCCTAATTCCAAGAAACAAGATGATTTAGACCATGATCATCTAGACAAGATGTATCTTTTTATATGTAAAGACTATCTGATTAAGACCAGTTATACTCAAAACAGGTAGTTGCCTAGACAAACTGGGTGATAGACTAATGAGGTAACTTTTCTAGCACAGCTTTCTAACACAACTTCTGTTTTCTATGGTGTATGGCTGCAAGAATCTACGAAAGTGAAAGAACAACCCCTCCCAGTGTGTCTTTCAGGTCTCACAGGGAAGATGTAGGTATTTTTGGTCACACACATCTTAACAATCTGAACCTGTAAAATGTTAGTGGCAAGATGAAAACTGGTGTATTTGAAGAGTCAGTTTTCAGAGCACAACTGTATTCAAAGGAGAAGGAGTTAATCAATTTTGTTTATGGCCTGCTCCATGTACTCATTTATACCACAGTCAGGAGTTATTGCTGTTGGTGTGGCCATACCGTCCTTTGCTATTCATGCTGGTGAAATTCATTCCAGCACACAGACTCCCCACAAGGACATATACACCATTTGAAGCACTGTGTAGGACTTCAGCTTGTGGTTTAGAAGGACAAGAGAGAGCCTTCTTTGTGGGTCCCATGTGAAATGATGAATTTCATCCTGGATTGTAAACACATTTTTGAACAGAAAGCATCTGCACATTATATTAAGCTAGTGACAGGGTTTCTGCTAACTGCTTGGAAATACATAACTGGTGTTGGCAGGCAAAATGTGGAAGCCGTAATGAAAACTAGGTATGCTTGCAAAAGATAGAAATAATTTCAAATGCAAGCAATAGCTGTTCCACATTATCAACATCTAGCATCAAGTATTATTTACAGACTCCCCCCAAACTTATTGATACTTAATTTATCCTCAAGCTAACAGAAAATTTCTCTGTGTGAACAGTATATCCATCAAGGAGGAAAAAGTTCCACAGTAAGTCTGCACAGATGATAGGATTCATTTACTAAATACATTTTTGACAGATGCAAGATACCAAATAAACGAACTAGAGCATTTGTCATTCTTGGACTGTATATTATGTTCATTTTGTGCATTCACAGAAATTAAGACAGAAATACATTACAAGGTATTTTATTCTGCAAGATATCAATGACTGCAGGAAATGACAAATGATACTGTAAGGTACAGACCCAGGGTAAACTACTGTTAGAATCTTTTCCCAAAATAATTTGCTGATGCCACCAAGACAGTGTTGTAGATATGATGAAGAGAAGGGTGGTTTAGAAATCAGAGGCATCACGATGATTTTTCAGTTCTTATATGCCTTCATGTTAGCAAATTAAAAAGCATAGTAGAACACTGAGCTTATAGGAAGGCACAAATAGCGCTTTTGTAACACCACAGTCTCAGTAGCAGGGTGGTTGCCTGTTTGTGTTCCTCATATTTATAACCACTAAGTCATAAAAGTCAGTGTTAGCTCTCAATTCTTTGCCTTAAACCATAGAAATTTTCCCAAGTTTTTGGCTTTTACTAGCTGTCAGTTGCAGTGTGAACTCAGGAACAATGTACCACCAGCTTCTTAGGACAAGCAGTTCTAATAGCAAAGCACATCATATTCCCATTCTCATGTGAAACAATGTATAAGATTTTGTTGAAAAATTCCCATTTTAGGGGAAATGGGAATATTTTACGGCTTCTAACCAAAACAAATAGAGAAAATACCTGAAACAGCTTGCATTTCAGCAGACATCTCAAAAAGAACTTAGTTCTGCAGAAAATATCTGATGCAAAGAAATTAAGAAGAGTAAAAATGGAATTAGGCATTTATATGGAAGTAAGAATATACAAAGTTGTCATAAAAACAAAGACTGCAGAAGATATTAAACTGTGAGGTTTAATTAAGCTTTAGCTATTGGAAACAAAATGATATCCCACTGAGGGCAAAAGTGTATTACATCTTCCTCCTGAATGATTTTTGCATCTCCTGGATCTGTTTACTGAGACATACTTGTTCTGGACAGATTCTGGTGTTAATCTACGTGGCAGTTCATACATTTCTAAGAAAATAGCCTGCAAAACAGCTTCCGTGAAACTAAATTCTTCAGAGATTTCAGTGGGAGCAAACCTAAACCCCAGGGTTTTTCCATGTAAGCTTTCAAAATAATTTGGTTTAAAATTTAAACGAAATGTCTGTCTTTGAATAAACTTCATAGCTGTGAATTTCTGTATGTAAGAAAAACATACAGAACATGTTCTGACATTGTGATTCTGGAGATAAAATAATCATGTCTTTCAACAATGCGTGTTTGAAGACCAAGTTAGATTGAATTGAAGTCCTTAAAAACTAATGAGGTTATCTCATACTGTTCATGCAGACATTTGATTTAAATCTGAGAACTCAAATCCTGGTTTGTAAAACCTCTCCCGTTTCACTTCTTCTGTAACCCCTCACAGCAAAGCTAACTATAACCTTTCATGAGTTCTGTGGTAACACACTGACTTCAGGGGAGAGAATCTTGGTTATAAGCTTTGTACTGAAGTGGCTCAGATGTTTAATGGCAATAAACTACTAGCTGGTACAATATGTACTTGCTCACATTTATCTGTTATTCCTGTGCCAGTGTTCCAAAGCAAATCTTGCATCAGATGCATCACTGAGCAATGTTTCCAGGAGCAGGTTACATAAGGTGTTTGCAGAATAAAATCTGGTAGCATATCACAGAATCCCAGAATCATTTGGGTTGGAAAGGATCTCTGAACACCATCCAGTCCAACCCCCTGACAAGGCAGAGCCACCCAGAGCAGGTGACACAGGAACATGTCCAGGCGGATTTGGAATGTCTTCAGAGAGACTCCACAACCCCCCTGGGCATTGGGTTCCAATGCTTTGCCACCCTCAGTGTAAAGAAGTTCTTTCTCATATTGAGGTGAAACTTGTGGTTTAGTTTATGACCATTGCTCCTTGCACTGTTGCTGGGCACCACTAAAAAGTCTGGCACCATCCTCCTGGCACCCACCTTTGAGATATTTATGTGCATTAATGAGATCCCCATGGTAAGCACCTAGGTAATAAGAGCTGTCTGATAGCAGCTCTTCTTGCTGATGGGGTACAAGTGTATATGCTGAAGTCTGAGATGAACATTCCATAAATCTCATGTGGAGGACTGTAAGTTGGTCTCTGTGCAGCAAAGCCTTTGTCTGAGCACTTCATGCCTCTTGACATGGGTGATAAATCTTAGTGTCTTTTGTTTCCAACATGCAGATGCGTGGATAGTTCTGTTAAAATGGTAATAAAATAGCTGATGCGTGGCACTTGCAATGGCGGTGTAAGGCTCTGGAGTAAGCTTCCACTTAAAATGTAGCAGAGAAAATCTTTTTGAAAGCATAAACTGTTCAAGAAATCAAAGGATCACAAAGAAGCTGAGACATTGCCACAGAGGATAGACTGGACTCTATCACTACCATTGTCTGTAGTTAGTGAACTTTAAAGGGATGCTACATAACTGATGTCTTAGAACAATCAATATTTTGATTTGTGTAGATAAGAAAGAGCCAGTTCCAGCAACTGCCAGAGTGGGAACCTTCAAAAGAAAGGAGCAGATGAGAGATTTCCTGGAGCATTTGCTCCAGGACAACCACGATATTTTCATTGCGATGCCCTTTTAGAATAGAAGAGTAAAGGTAAATCTGGGAAAACAGTGTATATATATGTGTGCGCTTTTCTGGTTGGTATTTCAAGGATGTGTTACAAGTCTGCTGGTTCAGCTTCACCAATATCATCTTGTGGATTTGGGGGAAGAAGCTTATTTCCCTGGTTTGTTACTGCAATTGTCTTAGTTTGCTAATATAGACAAATAATCATGACTTTCTGTGGCTGACTCTAGGGTGTGCATGACCTCTCCACAGCAGCTGAAAACTTGACCTCAAAAGCTACCCTGCTTTTGACAATTGCACTCTCTTTATTATACAAATTGTGTACATGTATCTAGTGAGTAAAGTGATATAAAAAAGCTGTGGAATTGTCAGATGCAATGTTTGTTTTACATGAGTTAATGCTAGTGGAGACTCAGTGAGATATGTGTGGGGACCATTTCTTATATAAGGAAGAAAACCACACTAATAGGTTGTACATGACACTTTGCTCATTTTTATGTGACAAGGAAGAAAGACTCTCTTTATCATCAGTGAGATCATTCACTGGACCTACCTAAACTCACAAGGACTGTGATTCCCTCAGTTCCTGTATGGAGCAGGGTGCCAGTTTTTAAAGAATAAATCACAAAGCATTTCTTGCTAGTTCCAGCAGTAATCACATTAAAATATGTTCTGTATTTCTGTTAGCACCAGACTATTTCAAACAAATGATGACTCTGGGAATTATGTAAAAGTAATGTTTGCCAATATTTCACAATAACTTACATTCCTGGGATAGATTTTTTTTTCTTTTTTACTAAAATGGGAAAATTTAAAATGTTTACTCTTCAGATTTTTATTTATTACTTAGTTTAGAAAGAATTTTCCAAATATGAAATGTTCCAACAGGATTTATTATGAAGTAAGCACATGCATATATAGAGACAGAAAGTGGTAGGTTGAGATAATCACTCTTTTGAAAATATAAAATCACTGATTTTGATACATCCATTGTCAATTGTTTTGCTTGAGATGCCTAAATAAGGTCTCCTTACCATATAGTAAAAGAAATTGTGCCAAAACAGTATTTTAAGAAAGCCAGTTAAAATCAGCACCATGCATATAAAGACTTGAATTTCTGTGGGAGCATTAATAACTGTGAGCAGTGATTAGGACTTGAGAGTCATATCATTATAGGTACAGTGAGTGATACATGGCAAGAAATTACTATCAGGGACCATACTTTTGTTTGCTGATTTTTAAGTAACTGTTCTAGTTACAAGTGTCTAATAATTTGCCTGTCTGTCTTGAAATTAGGGCTATAAGTATTACAAAAAAGAAAGGGGAAGAGAAAAGATAAAAGGTAATTCTGTCTTGCTTTTGGAAACCTCTGCTAGTAAATGGCACTATTTGTAATTTACACTAAAAATGCAGAACTTGGAAATTATGATATTGTCAGCTACTGATTCCTAGGCTTACCTTGAACAGTAGTGCTCCACACAACAAATCACTTTCAACGTCTCATCAACATGCTGCCATCTGCAGAAAATTATGATAAATATTCTAGCCTTGGGCTCCCGTTCTCATCCTTACACATGCATACACTCATACATTTCCTCCTTTACTGAGCCCCACATGAAACCAAGGGGGTCTTGCCTACAAATCAATTTTTACATGGTATTCCATGACCTTCAACAATGCACAGATCGATGCTTCTATTTGAAATCTATTCAACTCACAAAACTTGTTAAAAATAGTATAAAAAGTACAACCCAATAGAAAGCCATTTCATCAAGTGTATAGGTTCTAGTCAGGTACAGTAATTGAATAAATGAATCCAAATCCAACTGCTGACTTCATAGATTTCTATTCCCAGACTTTGGCATTTGTTAATTTCAGAGTGCACGCTGATTTAGAACAGATGTGTTTGTGGATGCAGTTCATGAAGAATGGCAGATAGGTAAAAAGCAAAGCTCTGGCGCCTTCTGACATTCAGAACATCATTCTGGCAAAGAATTCTACAACTTAAACATGCATTTTGCCTGTTTAGAGGATGGCACTTGCTGCTTTGATTGGAGAGTCTCTAGTTCTTGTACAAGAAAGGAAAATGAACAGCTGTCTCTGTTACTGTCTCTATGTTTCTCTTGGGTTTATAGACCTCTAGCATAGCCCCACTCAGTTGTCTATCTTTATAGACTGAAAAACTCAAGGCTGTTTTCATTTGTCATAAAGGACACATTCCATGGCTTTGATTTTCCTTGACACCTTTATGTGTTCTGTTTCCACAGACAGAAAGATAGAAACCAGAAGTATTCCTGAGCATTCAAAGGGCAAATGCAGCATGAACTGATATCATGGCTTAGTAGTGCATTTCTATTTTGTTCTCTGTTTCTTTTCTAGGAATTGCTATGAGTTGATTTTGGGGGTGAAGGGGTCAGAGTTACTGAAAAGAGGGCTGTCGTATAAGCTTCAGCCTCAAGGTTTCTATCACAAATCATAATAGCCAACTCATCTTTTATCTCTGGAGCAAGTTCAGAACTGAGATAATTTATACATGCATATGGGAATATACCTTACTTTACATGTGTCCATATTAAACTTCTCTCTATTTTAAGATGAAATTGCTAAACACTGTGTTATCTTTTGTTGTTTAGTGCTTTTTGGAATACCAGTTAGACCCTCAATGGGATGTCTTCTGCCCATGAGTGCATAAAGTTCTTTAAAATAGTGCATTACCTACGAGATACTGCTTCCCTTGCTGATTTTCCTGAGTTGTATTATTCCCCCCCCCCCCTTTTTTTAATAATTAACAATAGATGACATGCTAATATAAGCTTCAGCATCCTTTAGAAGAGTTTCGAACATTACCTGGATGTCAGACTTAGGGATTTGCAGCTTCCAATACTTTTCTTCACCACCGTTTAAAAACTGTCACTGTGTTTTGCTACATTCTAGTCCTTTGGCACTGAGGATATTTTCATTTCATCTCTTTTTGCCTTGTTTCCCTTTGAAGTCTTGAGTCTTCTGTTCATTTGTCATTTTGTTCTGTAAACTACTCTGCTCCACTTTTGATTTGAAAGTGAGCTCTAATATATCCCTTATTGACATTAGATCCAATGGTGGAATCTTCCACACGTCTTCATAATGTACATAGATACAAAATAGTTACTTCTTTCTGTCTTTGATGGTTCCTTGATACTCTGTAGGTCCTGTCAACTTTTCTCCTCCTAAAATATTTGAAAAGCATGCATTGTTTGTTTTTCCTGCCTGTTGCAAGGATTTACATTCAACAAAGCATAGTTTAGGATAGATTTCTTTTTTAAATTCCTCACATTTAGCACATACAGAAATACTAACTGTCTTACCTCAAATTTTTCAGTTTTGTAAGAAGAAACGTCATTCATTACACGAGAAACACTATGTTTCTATTCTCATGTAGGCATGATTTATGTAATATCTATAACTCTTACATTTTTTATGGCTTTGCCATAATTGTAATCTGAGCCTCTTTTAAAAAGGGGAACAAAGATGCTATCAGACCCAGAAATAGCTAGGATGATCAGCTAGATTCTTGATTCTAAGGTGTGCCTTTCAAACAACACACTGTATGGTTTTAGAAGTGTTTTAAAGGCAAACCAAAATGCTTTTGTAATAGTTTGACAGCCAGATACAGCCACTTCAGGTAACTGCCTGAACTTGTTAACTTTTCTTCTACATCTGGCAAAAAGGAAAAAGTGATTGGCATTTCACAAGGCAACAGTAGACCCAACACTATAAAAACAGTCACGTAATACACAAGCATGAATCATTATGTACTCAATCAACAAGGTGAGACCTAAATATGTCTTTCTTTGGGCTTTAGGCTCCATTTGCTGTTTTCTTGAGTACACACTTGAGTACATCTTCTTGTGAATACTATTCATCTGACAGGAATGAGCAAAAAGGAGAACTTACACCATCGAAATTAGCATTCCTCAATAGAGATTCTGCCAGCTGACAGGCTCAAAGTAAAAACCTTTTACTGGGTTATGACCAACAAGTCACAAATGTTTTGAAGAATATGAAATAATAAGATTTGTTTTCTTCCAGAAACTTTCCTTTCTTCTTTCCTGATTTTTTTTTAATATTTAATTATAAGTATTTTTTAAATCTTTCCTTGGATGTGGATTGTTGTAATGCATCAGGTAGAATAGCTTTAACTCTGTGATGTATTCTTGAATGAAATACATTTATTAAGACATCTAAATTTAATTGCTGTTCATAACTGTGTAGTTCAGACTCATAACTAAGTACTTCAGACTCTGTTTAAGTATTCCCTTTTCTTCTTAGTCATTTCAGATAGGGTACACAAGGACACTATTTGAATTATTTCAAAACATGGCCCTTGCAGACAGCCTGAATCAGTAAAACACTGGTCACAAAGATCAGATCATATGCTAAATATGGCTTTATCAAATTTTACACCAAATATATAAGGTATGTAGTATCATATATGTAAAATTTTCTGTTTGGTTTCACTCATCACAAAACTTCCTAATAACACTTTGCATTACAATCTGTTATTGTGTTTCCAAAGAATGGTTTTGATAATTTTTGAATACTCTCCTTTTCTTTTTTTTCCCCAACACTGCAGGGCAAAACAAGGAAAATTTATAAAAAAAATGATTTTTTATTAGCATTGTTTCATCAAAATTAAGTTATTGGGTTTTCTAACATCTTTATACCTCATACAGTTAGATTTTTTTCTATGTAAGAAAGACTGCTATGGCGACCTCATAGCAGCCTTCCAATATCTGAATGGGGCCTACAAGGACGCTGGGGAGGGACTCTTCATTAGGGTCTGTAGCAATAGGACAAGGGGTGATGGGTTTAAACTGAAACAGCGGAAGTTCAAGGCCAGGTTGGATAGAGCCTTGGGTAACATGGTTTAGTGTGAGGTGTCCCTTCCCATGCCAGTGGATTGGAACTAGATGATTTTAAGATCCTTTCCAACCCTAACTATTCTATGATTCTAAGTTCAGGTTGGACATAAGAAAGAAGCTGTTTCCTGTGAGGGTGCTGAGGCGCTGGCACAGGTTGCCCAAAGAAGTGGTAAATGCACCATCCCTGTCAGTGTTCAAGGCCAGGCTGGACAGAGCCTTGGGCAACATGGTCTAGTGTGAGGTGTCCCTGCCCATGGCTGGGGGTTGGAACTGGATGATCCTTAAGGTCCTTTCCAACCTAAACCATTTAATGATTCTATAATTCTATGAATATTGTGAGCTCCTTTGAGCATAACCCAACCTGTTTGCATTTTTTGAAATATTTTAGACACATCTGTAAAGAAAACATTTTGTGGTTTAGTTCCAGTATGGCATTGCAATAGCATGAGAAGTAATCTCTTTAATGATTTAGCATCTTCTGTTATTAAAAAATAACAAGTACATGCATAGTAAAAGGGACTCCACATATTTCATCATAAGTATTCACTTAAAATACAAAGAGCAACACATCCATCTGAAACTGAAACACAAAATAAACAACAACTTTTTCAGAAGTAAACTGCTCAGAAATAGTATGTTCTTCTGGCTTTCTTCCCATTTTGCACTGAATTTCATGAGGCTTGGTCCTTTCACTGGACTTTTTTTTGATCCTGAGTTGTTGGGACTTTTTTTTCTTTATTCTGGCCAAAAAAAATTATTTATGAAAAGTTCAGTAGCTGCAACTAGAAGTAATGAGTAAGTTTCAGTGCAGCTCCTGACTTGAAATTTTTGAGTGAGTATAATCTGTGCAATAAAATATCATAAAATTGTTTTAAATAATTTTTATTATGAAGAATTTTGTTAATGTGATGTGAAGATATTTTAAAGGGGTAGAGATCATTTTAACAAAAAAAAAAAAAGGCATCTTTTGAACTTACCATAATGAAATGATGGCTTACCTGGAAGGCTTATGTCACCCTTGATACTACTCTGTGAAATTGGGACACTCCTATTTTGGTTTTCGGTTACAATGAGCAAATAGCTGATAATCAGGATATGGCCTCAGAACTAAACCTTCATTCCTTTCAGCTTTGCCATTGTGCTAGTCGAGGAATATGTAATCACCTCGCTTGTTTTAAGCAAATAAAATGATGTCACATCCATTGACAGGAGATTTTCATGGGTCTATTGCAGCAAGACGGTGTGGTTTTTTCTGGGCCATCTGCCCAGTAAATGCTCAAAAGTGCTAAGAAAACCAGTTTGCTACAGAGGCTGTCCCTTGATTAATACCTGACACTGACAGCATAAGATCATGTCTTGTGTATTTTATTAGTCTTAATTTTAGTGTGATGGAGACAACAGAATAGATACTCAGTACTATTCTTTTAAATTTAAAAAGTAGTATATATCATCTCTCCTCCTATTTGAGTTGTTGTGCTGCTAAGAACATTTCATTTGAGATATAACATTCACAGTGTAAGCAAAATGTTTTTCATACGGCATGCAAGAGGTACCAGAGTGGTCTTGAGTGGTCTGGAGAGAGGTATGTTTTGAGAGTGCTTTGAAATCCTTCTGGATGAAAAGAGCCCTATTTCATTTGAGATGTTTATCGTTGTTGTTATTATGCCTTTTTGCACTATTTTATCAACAGAATCATGACAGTTAAATGCTTGTTAAACCACACATTGAAATGATGAAAATCCAGTTACTGGAGACAGTATCACTCTGCCCTTGAAAAGCTATCATTTACTCCTTGAAGTGCAATCATTTATTAGAGAACCATGGAGGC
>NW_009927615.1:0-20756 GCF_000696875.1 Nestor notabilis | reverse complement strand
GAAGACTGTGTGGAGACCTCATAGCAGCCTTCCAGTATCTGAAGGGGGCCTACAAGGATGCTGGAGAGTGACTCTTCATTAGGGACTGTAGTGGTAGGATAAGGGGTGATGGCTTCAAACTTAAACAGGGGAAGTTTAGATTAGGTATAAGGAAGAAGTTCTTTACAGTGAGGGTGGTGAGGCAGTGGAATGGGTTGCCCAAGGGGGTTGTGAATGCCCCAACCCTGGTGGTGTTCAGGGCCAGGTTGGACAGAGCTTTGGACGACATGGTTTAGTGTGTGGTGTCCCTGCTCACTGCAGGGGGATTGGAACTAGATGATCTTAAGGTCCTTCCCAACACAAACCATTCTGTGATTCTGTGATCACCTTCCTAGATCACATAAACAAGAGACTTCTAGCAGAAGCTTTAAGTAGGCAAGAATTTTTCATTTTCTGAATAATCTTTTTTTCTGGTAAGATTTTTATTGGAAATAGTGCTTGGTCAGTAAGTGAGCTGTATAAGTAGCTTAAGGTCTACTAAAGTGGTTATAAAGGTCTTGATATAAGCAAATAATTTGGTGTTTACATCTCTTCCTAGTTCCTTAACTGTTAGTTAAAGAAATATATCATGTAAAAAAGTTTTATTAATTCTGTATGTAGATACCTTTCATAGGGAAAAATCTTTGAAGGGTGGATGACAGACTCCTCATGTATGAGCCACTTTTAAAGAGCAGCACTTTCTAATCCATAAAACTTCTAGAGTGTAAGATTATCTTTTAAGGAAGTATGGCTACCTGCTTACTTATTTCTAACTCTTGTTTAGGCATCAGTCTTAGACTGAAGAATTTAATGTTTAGCAGAAATAGTGTTTAGTTCAATAAATCACAACAGGTCATTTTTGATAAATAATTATACCTTAATGAATCAGCAGCTAGTTGATTGCATTGTGGTTATTTGTGGAATAAGGCATATTTGTTTCTTTTTTTTTTTTTTCTCTTTGGGAAAGCTGAGCCAAAATTTCTCATCATAGCTAAAGCTTTGACAATTATTAGTATTAAGCTAGGCTGAGGGTTGGGGAAGAAATTAAATGACGAGATCATAGACAATCAAGGAAAAATTCAAGTTTAGATCTGCAGGTTTAATATGCAGCAACTCTTTTTAACTTCATTTTTTATTACAATGAGGAGCCGGCTGCTTTGTTCTGTTTCTCTCATGGTGTTGCACGCTTGCTCTGATTCTGTTGCATTTCAAGCAAGGAGATCAGAAAGGACTTTTTGGACAGATGGTGGTGTTGACTGAGTAGTATTTCATATGCAAGCTCTGTTCAGAATTACATTTGTGCCATATGCACTGGCTTTTACATTCCCTTTGGAAAAGGTTTTAAGTGTAGGAACAAACAATATCTCAATATATGTCATTTTTCCTCCCTCTGTGGTTATATTAAATGCACTTCTGCAAGGTGTTAATGGAAAAAGTGTTTCAAACCTAACATCACATCTCCACAAGTGTGAGGCCAGCCTCAGCCATTAAGGACAGGTCTCCTAGGAGAACTACTTGTGTAAAAGATGGAAATCAACTTATATCAAGAGATTAAACTGAAATTAGACATGTAAGTTTTAATTGGTGTTTGGAGATAGATACACTACATGAATTGTCCTACAAAAATCTGCCCCTCTAAGAAGTAGAATGGAATAGAAAACAAATATTTTCAATTTATAAGCTGTAATATTAGACTACTTCCTTCTCCTTTTAGTAAGATGGAATGCGATGGTTGTGATTATAATTCACCATACACAAAAAAGGCAAATAGGCAAAATACTATATTCAAAAAGCGCACGTACAGTACACTGAATTCTATATTCAACAGGTAGAGCTTTAGTTTAACAGTGAAATCAACCAAAAGTAAGGCAGACAGGTTAATTTAATTATTGTAAATCTATATACAGGCTACAGGATATCAGGCACTCATTAACTGATGTAATCAGGTCAAAAAACTCTTTGCACAGATTATACCATATTTTATCTCTACAGGTGATTTTTTCAGTTTCCATGAGGCTTAACTGGAGAGGTAAAGCAATCAGACAAGATCACCAGGTGAGTCCTAACCTTAGCCATATTTTTAAAATAGCACCAATTATTTTAGAAGCAAGATGTCATTTGCCAGACTTCTAACAATTTATGGGTCAAGACATCGACTCTGATACAAGAGGATTGGCTAGGCCATTCCTGACAACTGGAGAGTCTGTCATTTGAGGATTTCCCCGTTACACATGCTGTTATACATGTTTGACATGTTATAAATTAACTGCTCTGGTATTTCATCACCTTTTCTACAAAAGCCTCTGGTAGTGGAGTTATAGCTATAGCATCTTAGGGACAATTAGTTGGGAATAATCTGTTGAAATTACATTGCTACAAAAATTACCTTTTTCAATTTCCAGTCAGAAAACAGTAATGATATATTTTTCTTGTTATGGGACTTGAAATGATGGCCCCTCAGTTTGTTTTTACAGAAACAAAATTATTATACATTGCAGGATACACAAGTTGATATTTGTACAAGTTGTTGTCTGGCTTATTCCACATTATGCAACCTATTATCTGGTAGACCTAGACATAGAGAAGTCTTTTCTTTAGGCTTCCTGTAATATGCCAGGACACCTTAAGCTGCAGAAGACCAGTTCAAGCCTTTAGAAAAAGAGGTAAAGCATCTAGAAGAGAATAAATGTCATGAGGATGGTCCTTCTTAATAGCAGAAACAATACTTAAGTTACTTTTTTCTTTTTTTCCACAAGCATTATTTTTTCATACATGGATTTTGCTTGCCTCTGATAACAGCAGAGCAGTATAAAGGAAAGCATTATGTCCTTTCTTTTAATATTGAAGGGTTGAAAAATGCTATTTGAAATTACTTTTATGATATTTTCCAGCACTGCAAAATATAAACCAATTTCATTATAATGTAATAAAATAACAGACCCATAAGACATCATGTGGATTTATATAATAGGACTTGTTTCTTTTTTTCGGGTGAAATGTTTCCTTCAGGTCTTGTTGAAGACAAATTTTGTTGTATGCATAGCAGGTAAGAAAAAACAAAATTCATGTGAATAAATATGTGCTATGTATGTGAGAACAAAAATATTCTGTTGTAACTGCTAGATGTAGCCTATGTTATATTTTCTCTTCCTTGAGTGCAGTGAGAAAAATAAAGCTTCTATGTGCTATACACTTATTTGGGGGCATGAGAAGGAGCTTTCAAGAAACCATTGGGCAGCCTCTGAGAAGCTAGTAAAGTTTCATCAGATTCTTAATACTATTACAGCAATGTTATTTACTGCCTTTTATTAATTATTGGGCTTATTAGGGTTTAGTCATTTTACTCTTGGTGATGTGTTTGTTTGGAGGGTTTGTGTATTTTACATGATTTGTATTTCTTATTTGTTTGTGGGGTTTTTGCACCAAGCTCAGTGTTAATGACCTTATCTCACGCTGGACAGACTACTGAATCTGTTTTTCTCCCTCACTGGGTTGACATGCTTGAACTATTGTGAAGCCATCTTGCTTTTTAATTATTCTATTAGCAATGCTAGCATTATCCTGAATATGCATCTTGGGAAGAGGGGTGTGTGTTAATGTAATCTTTAAATTACTTACATTAACTGAAGAGAAAATGTATTCTTGAAAATATAAGCTGTCAAAATTTGTAAAGAAGGCAACACTGAAGGGATAAACCAAAAAGACATTACTTCTAGCCAGTCATATTGTGTTATGTGGTTTATCACAAATACCATGGATTTTGCTAACATTTGTTTACATGTAGTTTACACTTTTTCCCAGTCCCTTTCTTCCTTATTGTAGAGGAACAGAAATTTCATAAACTCTAATCTCTGAAGTGGAAAAGATTAAAATAAATCAATACTTCATGCTTTTACACAAGACTGTCCCAGATTTTTCAGTAGTACTAGTATTGTTTGGTCAGATGGATACTGTTGCAATACCTTGGAGTGCTAGAGATATAAACAATCAAGGAAAATGAAGCCCTTTTATTAATGACAATATTTCTCGCAGATCATTTATATTCTCCCAATTTTAACAAACAGCAAAATTCTAGCTTTTCTGAAAGTGTGAATGTAAATGTCCATATCATGTAACAAACTTTTACAAAAGAGAATATAGAAAAATACAACTCTTCAGTATTTTTTTATCACAAAATTGTTGTCGGTATTAACACTGACAACAAACTAATGCAGTTTGTATTGTCTTCTGGCCTACTGTCTCTAAAGATGGTGAACAGGTTTTACCTGGAAAAATTTCTACCACAAAATTCTTTTCAATTAGAAAACAAAGGGGATTATTTAGGGTGACAGTTTTCTATAGATTTATATAAAACACTCAAGAGAAATTTTTATATGACTTTATATTTTAGAGGGAAATCTATCCTGGGCTGGATTAGGAAGACTGTTGCCAGCAAGTTGAGGGAAATGATCTTTTCCCACTACTCATCACTGGTGTAGCCACACCTGGAGTACCATGTCCAGTTCTAGGCTCCCCAGTACAAGACAGATATGGACATATGTCATTATAACTATGACCTTTTTTTTATTAAATATCTTCATTTTTTGTGAATATAGAATACATGTTGTGTTCAGAAGATTTTCAGCCATAGTAAATGTACCTCCACCTGTTCTACTTAAATATAATTGTTAAAACCTTGATTTTGATACACAAGGATTGGCGATCAGTCTTCTATCTGAACAAGACCACAGCACTATGAACACATACACTTCATTTACTCTGCTTTTTAAAATATAATTTCAATATGGCACAAGTTTTCCAACTAATTTTAAACAACATTTTATTGTCAGAGAGCAAGTTGCTGACATAATTTATAACAATGAAATTTAGTGTACTTCAGGTGAAGTCAGCCGCACTGCCTTCAGTGGTGAATCAGATTTAATTTTTTGTGCTTCACATCAGAAATAAGGTTTAATTATTGTTCTGAAAACTAAGAAAGAAAGTAGAATTAGTTGTATTTTGGTAAGGAAGGAGATATTTGGGAAGCAGTATTTCTTTTTTCACTGTTAATATGTGATTCTTGTAATTAAATTTTTGGAAAGTTTCTGTTGCAGTTATCTTGCTGTGAGACCATGTTTGACTGTTTCATCAACTCTGCCTCAAATGCCTTGTCATCAGTTTGATCATAGATGGATGCTCTTCTGAGAAAAGCTGAAAAACAGTACCTAAATTACTGTCAAAAATCCAGGTAGGGGTCACACAGGTCAACCTGCTGTCGCAGTTCTTTGTTTCCTCAAGTATAAAAAAATTGGCATCCTTTTTTTAAACCTTTAAAATGCTATGTAATTGAGGGAACACAAGTTTGACCCTCATCTCTGTATGGCACAATGAATGTGGATATCACATAGCTGGAGAATTAATGAGGACAGAGAAAGCTTAGCTGGGGTCTCCTCCTGACTGTCTCAATGTGTGGTAATCTTGTTTCTAAAATAAACACAATAAATATTTTTCCAAAAGTCATGTTTTAAGAAATATAAACGCAGTCAAATATTGGTTAAAGTGCTGTCTGAAATGATACTGTCTTTCATTTCCTAGTATTTTTAAAAATTAATTTCCATCTTCACTTTTTTCAGGTAGTGAGGAATAGCTTTTTGATCAGCCAGCTCTGAGACTTGCCTCTGAATTCCAAAACTGTTCTTTCCAGCCCATGCTCTGGTTTTCTTCCTTTTTAAACTAAGCTCTTTGCTGTGTATGTGTCCTTGGTAGTGATATAAAGTAAGCAAACACTGAGGTGCATTGCATTGAGCAATTAATTAAAAAATATACCTACAGGTGAGTCTGCAGGACTTAGACTGTTGCTTTTGGTTTTTACAGTGTGGACTAGCTGAAATCAAAACTCAGTGGAAGCTTATAAATTAAATTTCAGGATGTTGTTTTCAAAAGGTATTTTGTAGATGGGTGTGTTATGAGGTACGTTGTCTTCCTGCACTTACTCTTTATATTAATGTTCCAGTTTTGATTTTATAAACATTTACGGCTTATCATCATGACACATTGGTCTCCTCAAAGCCAAAGGGAAATCTGCCTTGGGAAAAAAAGGAAGCTAGGTTTGAGCCTCAGCTCTCCTGTACTTCATACTCTAAAGCTCATAAGCAAAAATTCTTGAGCACTATTCCTACACTAACTCTTTCAAGACTATTAATTATCAATTTTTGATTTTTCATGGTCTTTGTGAAATGAATTCACCTAAATTCAAAAATATCTGTAAATTATTTTCAAGGTCAGATGTAAATTATTAGTCATATTAGTAATCTGAATCCTGGTCTACTTACCAAATTTATAAAGGGAAGGATAAACATGTAAACTCATGCAGGTATTCATTACAGCCCAAAAGGAAAGTCTATACTTCCATAAATCATTGCACTTGTCCTATAGAAAATAGCTTGTTGCCAAATGTTCTTAATGACCAAAGATCTACATGTAAGTAAGGATGTAACATATTGTTCTGGACAGTTACAGGGTAACAGGGATTTAGGAAATCCTACTACTAAACTGCAACATATATATATCTAAATATAAAATTAATTGTTATATGAACAACATAGCTCAAACTAATATTTAACATTGTTTTAACAGGTGGATTAAAAAAAATGCATATGTTCTAGTTACCAACCTTTTTCAATGGCACCTTAGAGTTATTTATTAAAACAAAATAACAAAGTCTCAGAAATATCTTGATCACTTAGATGGCTACCAGTTGCCTAGAGAAAATAAAATTGATACAAATATGGTATCTATAAATCAGTGGTAGATAATATCATCAGAGAGAGTAATAGAAATTATTAGTGAGGTAATAATTAATACCAGTACCATGGTAGCAATAGAATTTCTTATCTAGAGTGTTGAAGTAAAGTGAAGACCTTAAGGGATAGAAATATGCTGTTGGACAAACTCAGAGCAACTACTAAGTTGTAACAATAACAGGGAATTGTTATTGTTATAATAATGAATCTGGGAACTTGTAGTAAATAGTAACTACAATTTAATTAAGAAACTAAAGCTTCATGTACATTAATAAATTGTGCTGCTGGGAACAGTAATGACCCACAAAACACTACTGTAAATAATGCCTAGAACTGTGTTTTACAGTATCAACTTTATTATTTTTATTTTAATCAGAAGCTTTCTAAATTAAAGAAAAAGTAAGTAAATTATTAGCAACCTGATGCACTAGTGAAGATGAATTGTGTAGCTTGTCAATGAGCATCAGTTTGGATGTAAGATTATGAAGAGCTGTCTGTTTGTTTTCTCTGTAGTTTTTCTTTACAATACTCACTTGCAGAATTAATACTAAGAATTGAAACGGTAACTGTAACAAAGATATGAGATTTAGTGTAAAACCGTGTACTGTATTTTAGCAAAGTTGAAAAGAAGTGATTTGGTTTGGGATGTACTTGAATAGTGAATGTCCCTATTGTTAATTCATGAGATTCATAAGCATATTGTAGCTGTATAAATATATGTGTTGATGGGTTAAAGAGTGTGGTGAAATGTGGTTCCTTACTGAATGTAATATTGTTTTTACAACTTCATTATATTGGTAATAATAATGAGCCATAAGCCTTCACAGGTCTCTGTAAAGAAAGAGTACTTGTAATAAAGAACTTGCTGTTATTTTGAAGGAGAAATAGGAATCTTAGCCACATAATTTTCATAATGAATGTGTTGTTTGTTTGGGTTTTGATTTTTTTTTTAAGTACATAGAAATATATCCGTACAAAATATGTCCCACTTTGAGAAATGGAAATTTTATTTTACATTCTTTTTCTTTCCCAAACCAGGTTGTATTGTGGTCTATACACGAATAGTTCTGTCAGCTCCAGAGAAATGTACAGAATAAAATTTCTTAGTACAAATTAAGTTGCCCAAACATACCCTTTTCCTGTATGCATGCTAATATGTTACTTTGCAGATAAGCATAATCAGATTTTGCCACTAAAGACTGAAAAATTATGCTAGGTGTGCCAGAGAAGATCAAACTCTACAAAGAGAGGAAATAAAGGACAGGAAAGGAGCAGATATGCCATAGAATAAATGGGACAGTAATTTGTCAACACGTTTTTGTGACACTGATTTTAAGAAAAGGTATTAGGTGTGGGATTTTTTGACAAATAAATAAGCTTCACCTGTGGCACATTATAGTCTGAATTTCTTCAGCACTGCAGTACGGTATTCCAAATATGCTTGGGTAATCTATTATTTCTCTTGCTACTGCATAATAAATTATTGGTTTAAATCTGCATAATTGTTAGCAACAAAATAAACCAAATTTTTCCCACAAAGACACTCAAATGAGCTAGGATGTATAGATGATTAGAATACATGAGCTATGGTAAAAGTCATCATGAAAAAAGTGACGTGTTAGAGGAGATATACTTCCTTTTTTAATGTTTAGAAATAAATTTGTTTCTTTTTTTCCCTAATAAGTCAGATAATCATATATTTCAAATAGCTCTGAGAAAAAAGTTGGCATACTGTGAAAAAGTCTAAAGGGGAAAAAACCCCCAAATCAAACCAAATAGTCTTTCAAAACCTTATAAAAAGCATATTTACTCTTTGAAATCAGTTCTGCTAAAATTTGTTAAAATTGGCAAGTTGCAGCATGAGGAACAAATAGAAATTGGAGATCTGTGTGCTATGATTGCTTTGAGGTGAAAGATGAAAGAGATGTGGTGGGATAGGTCACACAGCTGGAGTGCTGTATTGAGTGGATATAGGGCTTTTTTAGGAAGAATAAGATGGGAATTTGAGGACGGGGAGTCAGGATTATGTGAAGGAGCAGTGGGAATGCATGGACCTCTACACTGAGTTGGGTGAAGAGCCACTGAAGAGCTCAGGATTAGTGAGTAGACAGACCAACAGGATAGTGTTGCAGTGAGTAGTTTAATGACAACTTCCTGGCACAGATGATAAAGGAACAGATAAGACACTCTTCTGTACCTGATATTTATGAAAATATGAAGTACTGATGAGAAATAAGAAGGTTGGGGCAACCTTGGCTGCAGTGCTTAAGAGATGGCGGAGTTCAAAATCCTGGAGTGGGAAACAAAGGCAAAAAGTAGGATCACAGCTTTGAGTTTTGATAGATCAGATTTAGGCCTCTCTGGGGACATGCTTGGAAGAACGTTATGGTATACACCTGTGGAGAGAAAAGGTCCAGGAGAGACAGTTGGTTTTCAAGGATCAAACTCAAGAATGATCCATTCTGAGAAAATCAGGCAAGTAAAAATGGCATAAGGCTTATCAAGGAGATCCTGAAAATATTCAAAAATAAAAAAGGAAGTGTAGAAAACTTGGAAGAAGCATCTGGTGACCCAGAAGGAATAAAAAGACACTCTCAAAGTCTGAGGCATAGATTTAGAAAGTCAAAAACAACCTGGACCTGAATCTGGCAAGGGACACGAAAAGTAAAACGAAGGGCTTCTACAATTACGTCAGGAAAGAGATGCCTTCAGGAAATGAGTTACAACATTAACAATCATCAGATGGTGTTTGACCCAGGTCATAAATATGGCATATGACATTGTGTTATTTAACCAATCTGTAAATATTTTGGTAAAGGAAAGTGAAACTATTCGTAGGCACTGAATCAATCATAAATAATAAGAAAGAAAGAAGACTAAGTTCAAAGATCTTGTGAAATCTTTAGAAATCAATAAAATACTTAAAACTCCAAGGAAGCACTTTACGTTTTGTTGTACTGTACCTTTTTGGCAGGTTGATGGTTGAATCAGTAGTTCTGAATGAATTTTGCATAACTTTGGTTAGAAATTTTGTATCTAATCCTAGAAATGGAATGTTAACTATTCTGTAAAAGATGAAAAACATGTAGGTCATAGTTGAAATAAAGAGCTAATGTATTTTGGTTATGTGTTCCAAATACTTTTTATTTTGCAATCTGTTCTATCACAATTCCATGCATGCAAACAAAACATGCTGTGATAACACAGTGATTCAGATAAATAGCTCAGTCTTGTTTCGCTGGGATATGGGAGCTGTACATTTGCTGCTTCATAAATGAATCAGAAAGCTGTCATGTAAGCTTGATACCTGAAAGAATGATAAAAGGTAACTTAACTGAGCTCTTCTTAAATAACATTTTAAACAAGTGATAGGCCAAGAGGTAACGGTCTCAAGCTACACCAGGGGAGGTTTAGACTGGATGTTACGAAGAATTTCTTCACCAAAAGTACGGTCACGCATTGGAACAGGCTGCCCAGGGAAATGGTGGAGTCACCGTCCCTGGAAGTGTGCAAAAAATGTGTAGATGAGTCCCTCAGTGACATGGTTTAGTGGTAGACTTGGCAGTCCTGGGGTAATGGTTGAACTTTTTGATCTTAAAGGTCTTTTCCAACCTAGCTGGTTCTATGATTCTATCATTATGTAACCATTCTTCTAGATAGCAATAGTCACAGAATAATATGCCATAGTTTCTTTGTTATTAATCAGACTAATCATATATGTGTTGATTGTTGCAATGTCCAAGAAATAAAAAAAACCCAAAATTACGGGGAATTTATTGCATGCTGGGTGGCTTGCTTAAGGTCAATACCAAAGAGGAAAGTGACACAGTAAGGAAACAGTTGATACAGATTAACTCAGTAGCATAGCATAATGTCTGAGAAATGCAGGATTACATCCATTAATCTCAGATACTACTGGAGATGCTGGTACAAAATGGAAAAAAGCAAAATTAACATAAAAGTCTAAAGGAACAACTCCACATATAAAGAAATAAGACTGTATGGTTTTAGAATTTGCTGGCTTATCTGAAAGCCACAATAATGGGGAAATTAAGCCTTTGCTGATCTTTTATTTACAAAAGAAATGCTGGATGAAGTACTTTAGAGAAAGTAATTGATATAATACCTAAATTAATGACTGGAAGCTGACAAGTTTTAAGTTACTGAACAGAAGTTGACAGCTCTTACTATCTGTCTCTTGCATATATGTGAGTGTATCTTTGTATTACAGAAAAATATAGTGAGATGATAGCCTTCTGGGAGAGCTCAGTCTTCCTTTTAAGTGTATGTGAGGACATTAGCACTGAACAGAAAACTATTTTGACATTAATTTTTAGATAAGTTATTTTTATATGCTTATGTTTTAAAATGTTGACAATAGTTTTATGGGCAAGTAAAGTTAGATAATGCTTACATTATCTGACTTAGAAAATCATATTCAGTGAAAAAAGAAGTTATGGCATGCAGATAATTTTAAAGTGTTTACTGGGTATAAGAGAAAACAAGGGAGATACATTATAAATAGAGATGTTTTTAAAAGACTGGTTATTTTTTGGTTAAACAAGGTTAGTTTTTGAAAACTGGGTCCTGAAGTCTATTTAAAATGTAAGTACCTGTAGCAATGTAGTTTGATTAAAATCCTTGCAAATTGCTTCTCTCTTGCTTACATCAGTTAAATCAAGAACAATGAGTCTGTTTTTCTAATATATCTTCAAATGATATTAACACTGTTTAATTCATATTAACAGAGAACTGCAGAAATTGGTAAGTTAAAGATGGAATTGTTTTGGAGTTTATGGGAAATTCTTAAATTAAGTTTCTGAATAATTAATAAGCACTTAAGTAAGTACAAAGATTTGTTAATATACAGTTAAGCTCTGTATTGAGATATATCCATTTGCCATGTACTTTTGAAGTGATTTTATTATCTATAATTTGTTCTAAAACCAAGCCAGGTCATTAATGACTGAAACTGTCTGGTGTCTGTGATCAGACTTTAGTGAAAAGACTTGAATGAGCATATTTCCAAATCTTGAATCTCCTAAGGATTAAATACAAGTGAGCTAGCATGATCACCTGCTCTTTAAACATAATTTGACTAATATCTCACATGAATTGGCAAGGCTGAAAATACTCTACCATTCTCTTTTGTCTGTATCTTGTTTGTAAACAGATGACTGAAAGACAAGCTTTCAATTTCTCAGGACCACTAGATTCAGTTGAAATAGAGAAGCAGGGCAGTTCAGGCCACATGCAATAATAAACCAGAACTTTGATGTAGAATCTCTTTCAAATGTAGTGTGCTTTCTTTTTTTTTTCTAACATATGAGAAAGGAAGAGAAAGTCATTGTGACATGGAAATGATTAAGAGAAGAAACATTGATTCATAAGCATGTGCTAGGTATCATGTTATGAACCTGATCAGTAATGATTTATGTGTTTTCTGCGTAAAGCTGATGACACATCAGAGAAAAAGTGTAATAGCTGATCCATTATAAATGCAGTGCATTGGCAGTTCAGTGCGGGGAATGGTTGAAACATTTGGTCTTGGACTAAATGGTGCCAGAAGAAATCCTCTTACGGCATGTAACTCATCTAAGACCTTGGAGAACTATTAAATGCATTTCCATCTGTATCCAAAGCCTAAACTGATTGACATAACAGAAGCTTGAACTGCAGGAAACTCCATGCCTGTATTTGTAATGGGAGTTAAGTAAATGACTGGGATTAAAGGGAGACACTACGAATTTGCCAGAGGGAGAACCTAAATAAGACCATGATTAGTTCATGAACAGGACCACCCAGTCTGGAAAGCAGCACACTTATTATCTAGGTTCATAAGCAAAGGCAGGATTTGTGTGACATCATGAACCTCTGACTGTGGATCACGTCTTTGAATTTCTGACCAGAAAAAAGATGAGTACCTCAATAATTATCTATTGAATGTAATTAGACCACTTTTTATATTTATAAGCTTTTGGCTCTAGTCTTTCAGTTAAAATCCTGACATTTTCTTGCTGAAAAAATCCTTTGTTTGTTTTACCATGTTTTACCGAGACACATATGATGCTGAAGGCATGGTGATGTATGGTATGATGCTACATGTTTACAAACACTGGGTGTTGTGGTTTGTTTTTTGGTTTTTTTTGTTTTTTTTTCCTTAAAGAGAGGAAAAAATCCAAATAAAGTATCATGTGAGAGAACTCCCAAGAGAGCAAATATTTTTAATATGGGCAGAAGCTGGGACATAATTTGTGACACACTGATGGATGGGAGCAGGGTGGTATTCCCAAGTGTCTGCATTGGGTAAGAATTCTTTTTTTTTAAACTGAATTAACTCACACTTTTCCTACAAAAGCAGATAGCTGTGTAACACATTGAAGTTCAAAGAAAATCCAGAGTGCCACAAGAGGCAGTTCCCATTAGTAATGAATTTGGTATGTATGATAAAAGTAAAAAGAGTAGCTTTTCAGTTGCCTAAAATAAAGCTGAATTAGTCTGCAATAGGCCTTATTAAAATAGACTGACCAGTTTCATGCCTTTGAAAAAGTCTTTATAAAGGACATCAAGGACAATAATGGATTGCACACCTGCAATCATTGTGTCATATATTTATCTGTAATTTAACATCTTTCTGTCTAATGCTTGATGAAAGCTGCATCTTCCATGAAATGCGTTTTCAACTTAGATGCAATTTCTTATTGAACATGTTAACAGCAAATAACTTTTTTTTTTTAAGGCAAAAATATATTCATAAAAATCCCATTAAATTGAATTTCAAGGAGTAGGTTAAATGATGTGGAGCTGAATTAGTAATTGAATGTATGAAAGCAGCATTAATGAGCAGATTTAGATTGGCAGTCCTGGAAAAACCAGAGCTGCCTCTTCACATAGTAAAGGATCATGGGCTGTATATCTTGCCAACATAATTGTTTTGTTCTGTGAAGTGAAAAAGTAGCTTTGTTTATGAGTGTGTTTGCATTTTTGGTGACATTGACTCTGAACATGCCAATAAAAACACTACATGTCAATTTGTTTCATATATAAAAATAAATTTCACAAATTTTATTACCTATGATAAATATCTATAATAAAGTACTAATAAATTAACATACTGTATCACAGAAAAGGAAAAAGAACAATGCTTTCCACATTTTCAGTTTCTCAGGACAAATTCCATGGATATCTTCCTAATACATGTGCTGAGATGTGCAAAAGTCCAGGATGCATAAAGGCATGCTGAGTGATTCTCCATCATATTTGAAAAGTCATGGCAGTCAGGTGAAGTCACCAGCTGTGTACTGGGACTAATACTATTTAATATCTTCAGGAATGGCATAGATAGTGGGACTGAATGCACCCTCAGCAAGTTTGCTAGTGACACAAGCTGAGTAGTGCAGATGATTCACTTGAGGGAGGGGATGTCATTCAGAGGGACCTTGACAGGCTGGAGGAGTGGCCTGTATAAACCTCATAAAGTTCAACAAGGCCAATTTCAAGGTCCTGAACCTGGTTCGGGCAATCCCTGATACCTATACAGACTGGGTAAAGAACTGATTGAGAGTAGCCCTGCAGAGAAAGACTTGAGGATAATGGCAGATGAAAAATTATGTATGAGCCAGCAGTGTGCACTTGTAGCTCAGAAAGCCAATCGTATCCTGGGCTACATAAAAGAAGCATAGCCAACAGGTCAAGAAACATGAATCTCACCCTCTACTTCACTTTCTTAAGAACCCATCTGAGGACTGCATCCAGCCTGGGATCCTCAGTACAAGACAGATATGGACCTGTTAAAACAGGCCCGGAGGAGGGCCGCAAAGATTATTAGAGTGCTGATCCTATGAAAAGCACCTGGAAGAGTTGGTTTGTTCAGCCGGGAGAAGAGAAGGCTCCAGGGAGATCTTTTTGTGGCTTTTCGATATTCAAAGGGGCTAATAAGAAAGACAAAGACTTTTTATCAGGACCTGTAAAACAAGGGGAAATGGTTTTAAACTGCAAAAGAATAGATTAAGATTGAATATAAGGAAGAAAATTTTCATGATGACGGTGGTGAGACACTGGAACAGGCTATCCAGAGAAGGAAAATTTGAAAATTTAGTGGGGAAAAATGGATCACACATTTATTTTCCTCCACCAGAATAGACAGGAGAATTTCTTTTATTCTCTGTGGAGTTTATAGTGCTCTTGTCACAAAAGGAGATTGTTCACTAGGTGTTTAGTCCACTTGAAATGTTTTCATGCTTGTTTATTAAGAAAATAAGAAGGAGTTTTGCTCCTTAGCAACTGCCATTTTTTAATTAGTAAGTTAATGCAAATTGCTCCCATGGTGTTTCATTATATAGAACAAGAAAAGTTGAGCATGTGATCATTAATTGTTATAAACTGGCCATGTTTGCTAAAAAAGTTATGCTCCATTTCCCTAAGAGTTGGGGTGGGGCAGGGCTTGGTTGTGTGGCTGGGATTTTTTTAGCTTCGTTAACAAAACAATGATCTTGATTACTTTTTTTACAGAATCAATGTGGCTATTGGTCACTATTCATCATAATTCATAGTTCAATAAACACTTCCCTTTTCCAACTTACCAGATATTTGCTTTGTCACTGTGTACATGGATGAAAAGCATTTCCATATAATCTCAACGTCTTTGACATGAATAGCTTAGACAGTAAACAATAGTGCACTGAGCAGGGAATGCCATTTGTTGTTTTGAATACAAGAAATTATACCAAGCCATATGTATGACAGAAATTCAGTAGCATAGTACAAAAATTATTAACTCAGACCAAGACCTGCCCGATCTCCAGTGATTTGAGTGGAATTAAGCCAGTGCTAAATTTGGCCCATTAACTTCTGTATGGTTTCTGCTGAGCATATCTTCGTACATTCTGCATTCGAACATTGTATTACCAAGATTAATAGCCTCTCTCCTACTGCATTAAGAATCCAATAGCATGACAAGGAATGGCTGTCATACGCAAAAAGCATAAACTCATTAAAAACTAGTTTGACACAGTGGTTTGTGCTACTCAGGGACTGATTTCCTGACTCAAGTCTCTTACTTGCTATAATGGCAAAATGCCAGAGATTCATGGGATTTCAGACAGACCCTGTCAGCTCTCTGCATACTGTCATACCTAGTATCTGTAAATATTGTCTGCAGAATAGCTTTTCTTATTCCAAAAAATTACTGTACATTTCTCCTTTATAGTGTAACAATTTATGTAGCAATATAACTAGATGGCTCCAAAGATTTTTGGAAGGTATGAGATACTCAGCTTTTGATGTTACTTGGCCCAAAAGCTAAAAAGAGTTTTATCTTCACTGGATTAGTGAAGAAATAATTGACTTAAATGTGGAGTTTCTATCCTTTATTATATTAGATTTGTATTTATACTCTTTCACAAGAAGGTATGATCACTTGAGACAGAGTAGAGAGATTTAGATGGACCTTCAGGGACATGTGGAGTATTTTGCCTCTCAGCACTTCTGATGGTGTTTACTGGGTTTGGTTGGTATGATAATGGTTTTAGTGATGCTACCTCTGTTTTATCTTTAAAAAGTGAGTTGTCTTCACTTAGTTTTCAAAAAGGCTTATCTGCATTTCTGAGCAGATCAATACATAGCTTTAATGGTACAAGGGAAAGAAACACAGAGTTCTGCATAAGGAACAAGTCTCAGAGCTAAAATACCACTGTTCCTGCTTTACATTAATTTTGCGTATCTGTACATAACTACAGAGGACTCAGAAGAACTGCATATCAGTACTTTAATAATTCCTGCATGCACTCTTGTGCCATTGTCATTTTTTTAAACACACATTTTCTTATAGCTCATTATTTGCTTATGAAGTAATACAGCTGGTGTTTCCATTTGTGATATTAGAAGGATAGCACTGTATTGATTCTTTAGCTATTTACTGTAGTGCACTTTGTAAATGTCTGTTCAATTATAATAGTGAAAAGGAGTTGAAAATGCAGTTTATCACTGAGTTCTACAAAAATCATTTGCTTCTCATCACTTGAATGAATAGAAATATTAAGCCCCCAGTTGAAAAGAAGGCTTTTTGGCACAGGCTGTGCAGAGCAGTTAACTCGCACTGAACTTACCTAGTGATTCATCAAAACCTCTAGAAAACATAGTACCTATTTTCCAGTATCTTGCACCCATACATAAAATAGTAAGACTTAGATTGGCAAACTCTGCTATAATACACTTCTTTTGCACTTATCACTACTCTTGCTCTATATGACCAATGACTAGAAAGTCAAAATACAATATGGATTTGTTTAGAGAGGAAAGGATTTGAGAAAGGCGAGAACCTCAGCAGACAGAAAATAGGACATAGCAATATAATATCCATGCTTGATACTGTTTCACTGCCACTTAACAAACTTTGAAAGCACTCAAACATTCACTGGTTTCTAAAAAACCAAAGACCTAACAGACAACCTCCTGGAAGATGATCTGCCAGTCTTAATTTCCAACTTATTTACTTTCATTAAAAGAATGGAATCCAGCATGATTTATAAAGCATTCTAGATGAATGTTAATTAGCTGTAGTATGCATTTTACACCTCTGCCAGATTTTCTTTTCTATATGGCTGATATACAATGATAATAAATGGCATATTGTACCCCATGTTTTGCCAACTATGCCTTTCAGAATTTTTAGACATTTATTGTTGGATATATTTACATGCCAGAGTCACACATGTCATCTTGGCAACCATTTTTTGATATAGCTGTTAATTAGAGGTTAGACTTCACGTTTTGCAGAGTTTTTCCCTTTAGCATCTGCATTCTACATAACATGAAAACCTGAATCTGAACTCTTCTGAAATGTGCACCCACATTCAGGCTCTGAAAGCTGGCAGAAGAAACTGATAGGCAGCTCTCAACTATCTTTGAAAGGTCATGGTAATCAGGAGAGTTGCCTGAGGACTGGAAGAAAGCAAATGTCACCCTAGTCTTGAAAAATATCAAGAAGGATGACCTCTGGCCAGTCAGTCTCACCTCAATCCCTGGAAAGCTGGTGAAATGGCTCATCTTGGAAGCCATCTCTGAGCACATGGAAGACAAGAAGGTGGTCAGAAGTAGTCAGTATGGATTCACAAAAGGGAAGTCAAGCTTAACCAACCTGGTTGACTTCTGCAATGGAACAACTGGCTTGATACATGAGTGGAGAGCAGTGGATGTTGTCTACCTGGACTTCAGCAAGGCTTTTGACACTTTGTCCCATGTCATCTTGGGGTGTGTTAGGAAAAGCATTGCCAGCAGGTCAAGGGAGGTGATACTCCCTCTCTGCTCAGCCCTGGTGAGGGCTCACCTGGAGTACTGTGTCTAGTACCTTTTGGGAAAGAGCAAACACTGCCATAAAGAAACTCATCTTCTGAAAAATACAGGTTGACAGATGGAGACCATTCAGGAAAGATAGAGGCACAGGTATTCAGTACCTTCAAAACCTCTACTATGTTTCTTTTTAACAATTCATCACTCCTGCACATATTATCACCTTTTTTATTTTTTATTTTTAAGTTTTCCCCTTTGTGGTCTGCATTTTTAATTTCAAGGTTTTTGTTTTTTTGGTTTTTGTTTTTGTTTTTTTTTTTTTTTGTTGCACTCTGCTTGTTTCTGAGATTATAATGAGAAAAAAATATAAGGGATCCCAATATTGTAAGGAATGCTTCAGGTGCCTAAGCATAGATACTTAGTTCTGCTTTAGAAGTATGAAATAACACTATATATACAAGACATTGCACAGGACCAGCAGATACAACAAAGAAGGCCCAGACTCTCCTGGAGCAGCAGCCAGAGGCCAGGTAGAATACAGTGCATATTAGGGAACTGATTTTCTGCTTTCCATTTCAATGAAGGTGAAGTTAAAAATGTAACAAATACCTTTACATGCAAGTATTTATTTTTGTTAGATACTATGGCTGATGAAAAGTCCAGATGTGCAGGTGATGCGTTTAAAGAGATAACTTTACTGCAGTGAATTATACAAGTAATACTGGATATTATATGTGACAGCAATTTTTCCACTAATATAGTTCCAAGCCATAGTAATTCATATATCTCAGACTTGGTTTGCCTTACAATTTTTTCTTTTACCTAAGAACTACTGTTTTAAAGCTGTGTGAATATTTTAGGATGTTTAGATTAATAAACATGCAAATTATAGTAGTACCATAGTAGCATATTAGTATATACAGTAGTATAATAGTAATGGCAAATGATTATCAGATAGTAAATAAAAATCTCTCCGTTTGTATCACTCCTTGTTTTGCTCTCTAGTATTAATTTCCAAGTTGTTCATATGAACAGTGCTCAGTACCCCTTCTGGAGGGGAACAATACCTTCCTATCTCTAAGGAAAAGCTAAAAGCAGTTTGATGGATTGGATTGCTTCAGCAAGCACTCTGACAGACAGTACTGGCAGAACCAAGCCATATGTCAGTCAGTGTATAGCCCCAGTGGGATTGTTCTCAAGAGCAGGTCCTAAATATAGTATAGATTAGAAGAAATCATAAGTTAAAAGGTTGCGGAAATGCTCACACATACTTCTGCCAAGTGATAAGTCTTTTGTTGAAAAAGTGTAGAAGATGGTGAAAACAGTGAATGTCTCAGTTTTGAGACATACTTCATTAGTTTCAGTTATTATGAATAATACTGATTTTATTCAAATAATCTGTGTTGAAATATTTCTATGTCAGTCAATTTCTTTGCCTCATCTCTGTGCCTAGTAACATCAAGGAACAGATCTTCCTGGAAGACATGTTGAAACATATGGAAGACAGAGAAGGAGAAGAGAAGGCTGTGTGGAGACCTTATAACAACCTTCCAGTATCTGAAGGGGGCCTATAAGGATGCCAGAGAGGGACTCTTCATTAGGGACTATAGTGGTAGGACAAGAGGTAATGGCTTCAAACTTAAACAGGGGAAGTTTAGATTAGATATAAGGAAGAAGTTCTTTACAGTGAGGGTGGTGAGGCAGTGGAATGGGTTGGCCAAGGAAGTTGTGAATGCTCCAACCCTGGTGGTGTTCAAGGCCAGGTTGGATAGAGCCTTGGGCGATATGGTTTAGTGCAAGGTGTCCATGCTCATGGCAGGGGGGTTGGAACTAGATGATTTTAAGGTCCCTTCCAACCCTAACTATTCTATGATTCTATGATTCCATGGTTCTAAGGGAGTAGAGACAGGCTTTAAACTGAAAGAGAGTAGATTTAGATTGGATATGAGGAAGAAATTTTTTAGAATACAGCTGGTAAGACACTGGAACAGGTTGCCTAGAAAAGTTGTGGATATCCCATCACTACAAGTGTTCAGAGTCAGGTTGGATGGGGCTTTGAGTAACCTGATCTAGTGCAAGATGTCCCTGCCCAAGGCAGGAAGTTGATCTAGATGATCTTTAAAGGTCATTTCTGACCCAAACCATTCTATGATTCTATATTGTTTAAAAAAAAAAAAAAAAAAAAAATTACTTGGAAATAGAAATAGATTGAGGAATTTAATGGATCTCCATTTTTTGCTTCTCTGATGCAGTCTAACTATTAAGCACTATTAAGCAGAGTTTTCCTATCATTGGGGATAAAAGGAAATTAATACATTATCTACTACAGCTAGAGAGAGGAATAAAGAGTAATTGGAAGCTGTTACAAGAAACCAAAACTCTTTTAGCTGATCAAAATTAGGAGTTTACAAAATCATCTTTTCAAATAATGATTGAAAAAGTTACCAAGCAGTGGAAAAATGGAATCTCTGACTACAGTACACAGAAAAAGTAGAAGAATAATAGTCCCCTTAAAATCACTTTGACATCATTATTGTTGCAAATTAGAATTGAACTCACTCTTGCTGGCATACTATTGGAGCTGTACTATAAATCTCGACATTTCTTGTTGTCAGTATCAGTTTTTATAGTTTTAAAAACTTGTCGTGGTTCAAGCCCAGCCGGCAA
>NW_009927614.1:16525-39864 GCF_000696875.1 Nestor notabilis | reverse complement strand
ATATACATAAATACACATTTATGACTACAGCTGCATGGATATCATCTTTGCATGCTATTATTAAAGATGCACATAGTATAATTAAGCAAAAATGCAAAAATGCTTGAAACAAAAGGCTATTTCATGTTTTAGATTGGATTCATGATTGTTCTCTCTCATTTCCACCCCACCCAAGCAAAATGTAACCTTTCAGCAGGGCAGTACCAGTGCACCCCTTATCCCTAGATTTCATTTTATTTTAGGCATTATAGATACTCTAATATGTGTCCAAGTATCATACATTTTTTGCCACAAAGTGACTGCAAATCCTGAATCAGCAAGCACTTCTGCAACTGCTGTGAGGGGACAGAGGCACAGCTCTGTGACAAGATGAAATGCTCAAGGAAGGCTTTAAAGTTAAGACCAAACCTCACACAGCTCAAGACAGTTACTGTTACTGAGTCCTCATGTGGAAACAGAGGGTCCCACAACAGAGGCCGATAGCAGGATAACATTAACTCTTCTTTCACTAATCAATCCACTTTACAAGGGTGACCTTTAATCTGGGGTGGGGTTGAGACTGAAACTGTCACCACATTTCAGGATGATTATCTCCAAGAACTATCACAGAAACCCCACGAATTACCCAAATAAAACTTAACATTATAAAACTTTTCTATTGTCTGTGTTTCTGAACTATGTGCTAGTTACCCCTTCTGCTTCCTGCTATACTATTGCTCTGATACAACTTCTTTGGCTAGCAGATCTTTTCAGGGTAGCACATCACTGGAAAAAATATTCCAGATCAAAGATACACACCAGCTCCACAAGACCCAAGTCACACAGGGGTTTTGGGGTTTTTTGTTTGTTTTTGGTTTTGTGGTCTTTTTTTTTTAAAGGGGGAAGTGAAGCCCCTGAGAAGTGAGAAGGGGTTAGCAAGCATGGTCTGACTTCAGAACTACGTATCTCACCTAAGTCTTTCCACTGCAATCAAAGGCAGTGTTAAATGGGAAGGGAACTGCCCAAGTAGCTGAAAAAGCACCAGCTGTGGAAACAAGCTCTTCCTCAGCTCAGATTTCTGGAGGAAGTGGCAGAGGAAGTCACAAGGCAGAACTGCAAGTATTTTCCAGGCAAACAAACCAAGTGCAACAATGCATGACTGGAGAATTGTAAATGGAATACCTGTATATGAATGAAGAAAAGTGATGTGGATAATCAAGTACAGCAGGGTCTTAACTGTAAACAAGACTTAAAACGGAGTGATATCTCCTTGAGAAAGTTACTTAAAAATAGGCATTTAAATGGGAAATGACATAAAATGCCTCTGTCAAATACAGGTCCTGCCAGGCTCACCCTGTAACCAACTTTCTAGACATACATAGTTGATTCCTCTGGACTTCTGTAAAAAGTATGAAAAAATGCTACATGGAATATCTGAAGGTGAGAATTAACAGAAAGTTAAAGGTTTGTAAGGAATTTAACTTAAGAAGAGAAGTACATTGTTAAAAAGTGAATGTATCAGGCAAAGACATGCTACCTGTAACCCCTGCATGGATAAATTGTGGAGTCAAGATTATTATTTTTTTTTAAATTAACATTATCATAAAAAGGAGGAGCATAATGGTAATACTTGTTGATAACACTAAACTGAGGCATATGCAACACAGGATCCTGAACACAGAACAACTGAGGGTATAAAAAAGGGAATTAAACTGGCATTAAGATACAAGTACAGACAACTAGTGGTTCAGGAAAAAAGGCAGAGTTTGGAAATGATAGTCACTGTGATCTCCCAGTGTGATGTGGCTGCGAATCCTAGGTTTTGTCATAGAAGTATTTTCAGTAAATACACAAGAGTAGTTTGCGTCATGGTGAGAAATCTTCCTTTGGAATATCATGAATTTAGAGTTGAACAGGAACAGAGAAGAACATGTAGGGAAGGGAAATTCACCTGTGGTGGGACTTCCACAAATTGTCTTGTCTAGTCCAGCAATATAAAATTGCAAAAGTGCCCACATCATGCACTGAACTTCTCTTCCTTTCTCATACTAAATGTCAAGAACAATTCAGACTTCAATATTTTAAAGACTGAACATAATCTATAGCTAGAAATTAAAATAAAACAAAAAAAACGCACCCCTCCCCCCCCAAAAAACAACCTAACAAACCCAACCCAACAAAAAACCCCAAAAAACAAAAAAACACCATCTTTTTTCTCAAGCATTACTTCCTTTCATTTCTAAGAAAATTATCTGGAATGTGAAGGCCACCCAGATACTGAAAATGTAGCTGCCAACAAAAGAGGTGGGGAAAAAAAAAATAATAGTAGCTTATTATTCTCCTTGACTCACCAGCACTGTTGTAGGCAACACTCAGAAATTAAAAACCCTAACCCATGACATGTACTGTAGGAGCATGTGGATCTCTGTGCTAGACTACAGAAATTAAATAAAAAAAAAAAATAAAAAAAAAAATCACCACTTCCTCGTGTCAATAAAATGATCAAATCCAGCAACTAACAATTTAGTTGTGCAAATACGTATAGGAAAATACACATTTATAGCTCCCCTTAGTTATCAACAGTGCTAGTTGGACCTCAGTAATGCTGGTCCAAGAAAGTAAGTGACAGAAAAGCAGGTATCAGCTACTCTTAAAACATCTAAATAGCCCTATCCTGCTACCGTTGGTGCATGCTCCTATATTAAATGTCTTCTCTTAAACAATATTTCCTTTTAAAAAGCAAAGCAAACAAAAAGTGTACTGTTTGGCAATGCACTAAGGAGGTGGTAGGGTAGGTCTGTAGTTCACACACATTGAGTAAACATTCAAAGCACTTGAGTACTTACCATACTAAATTTCTGACAACAGTACTTATGCCCAGAGGTGTATCTGTCGCTAAGAGCAAAGAATTGCCATTAGTCTACCACGACTGTATACTTCAAAGCTGTACTGAACAAGCTATTAAGTAGTCAGCCTTGCAGTGGATAGAAATACCTTATGATTTCACAGAAGGAATATTGTACTTAGAAAAATTCCATGGAACATGTCTTGTTTGTTCTTGTATTCAGTCAGTTCTGAAATATATTTCACTTATGGCAGGTTTTAATTACCAATATGAAAAGAAAAACAACGAAAAGATCGTAAGTCTTATTTACCTTTTTATATGTTTTCTCCTCATTTGGCTTTCCAGCAGTAACATCTCCATTTTCAGTAACAGATGACATCTAACAACAGAAGCTTAAGTTATAAACAAAGTATTTGCTTTAGAAAAGTAACTGTTCATCATACAATTGATGAATCATACAATTTGTTACTGATTTTTTGCTAAATTCAAACTTTCAGAGGACAGCAAGTCTGCAAGATCAGTGACGTATCTAGGATATTCCTAAAAGGAATTTTCAGGCAGACTAAAAGGACAGCACTACTCCAAGAACATGCCCAGCATATGACTGATTCTACACAACCCTCTATTTCTTTTTCCCCCCACCAGTATGCAGGTCTACAGAAAAAACTTACAGTGAAATCTTGCTCCTCAGCAGACTGCATGAGATGATCTTGAAAAGTACAATGATGGGCAAAACTATGAAGCTTGTGAGCCAGATTTTCAGTGGCAAGTCTCAGAGGTCCAAGGCCTTTGGTTGTATTGACACACTGTATCTCCTTAAAGGAGCAAGGAGATATTTGACATTGCATCTTACCATGGCTCTAAAGCAATGCTAGATCAAGAATAAACCACTAAGTGAGAGACCACTTGAGTCAGTCACTGTAAGTGAATAAAACAATAAGCTACAAGGACATTCTAAAATCATTCTAGATTTTGCCAACATTTTCACAATGGAAGTACACATACCCTTACAAACAGCAGGACAAGTCATCTGGAGCTGAGAGTGAAGATAAAGCCATTCACTGGTGGTGCTAATGTTTTCCAGACCTATTAGAAGAAAAATCCGTTATCATTATGCCATCACAAATTTACATCTCGCAGAACAGCTTCAGATTTCCTTTTTCTAATATTCTTCAGCCCAAGCAAAAATCCAGCTACGAAAGATGCTTTTCAAGAATCATCTCAAATAACTTGGTTACTAATGGGTCACGTAATGTACTTAGAAATTAGCAGTATTACACAGGATAGAATCAGTTCAGTCTAATTTCCCTTTGCCCTTGATATTTCACAATATTGCAATATTGCACAAGCAACCGTACAATAAAACATTTATGCAGAGCAGCAGACATATATGCTCTGGAGTGTTGTGTAACTACACGCTCTCTTCCATAAAGACTTTAAAAATAAAGTACTAAACCTTGTATCTTCACTCATGTGGCATAGCCCACATTTTAATTCCATGAAAGACAAAAAGATAAGCAATAGGAGTGATGGTTTGGAGGACTGCACTCTGAATAATCATAGATAACAAATAAACTCATTCTGGAAATTTTCCATAATGGTAGTTACTATCAGCATAATTTCTGCAAGTAGTCTTGTCAAGGTAAACTATTTCACAGTTAACATGGTTTGACTTAAATGTTTGAGAATACATCATGTAATCAGATATTATTTGATACCTATTTGGAATCAGCTCTCCCTCCTATCTTCCCCAACTGTTTTAAGCCACATCAGTAAAGCTATTCTTGAATTTAATTTCTCAACCACATTGGAAGGAAAATATCTCATTTGTCTTCTATCACTACAAACAGCATATTGTACATAACTAAAAATTGATTAGGAAGAAATATTCCTAAGCCTCATTCACTGAATTTAATTTTCCAGTAATCTGAAAGGTATACATAACACCACTAAGAAACCTTTTCAAAAAAGGCTGCAAAACAGTATTTTCCTTCTCTTCAGAGAAGCAGACTATTAACTGCATCTGAGACAAAAACCCCAAACCCAAACAACACCCTTACCCTCCAACAAATAGAAACCTGGATTTTTGATTTTCTGAGAACGCTTTTCCTTAGAAAACCCCCTTCTATACCAATGTATTTCTACTGCAGCCAGCTACAGTCTTCATTGTAGCCTTCATGCAATTGATGTATCTTGATCAGTAATTCCTTTACTTGGATATGTGTTAGCATGATTCTACATAGCAAACTCCTACTTAAAGGCAACAACTCAGTTTTGGTACTTTTGGTACTCTGATACTTTTAAAACTAAGTGTAGTTTATCTAGCTTATCTATTCACACATTCAATATCAATTCATATTAATTTATACTTGTAACTCAGTCAGTACATGGACACAGACATCAAGAACTTTTGTTAAAAAGCTTTTCTAGGAAAATAAATGTCATTTTAATCACTAGTAGGAAGATGACTGTTTAAACTTATACCTGGGGGGGGGGAAAAACAAACAACAAAACCCACACCACCAAAACCCCCCGAAATTGTTATTCTACACACACCCTCAAGACTATTAGTAGAATAAAATGTTCTACTACTCCCAAGGCTTTCTAAAACATGATCATACATACTCAGCAAAAGCCAAAGATGAATGCAACATGGGAACCCTCTTTAAGTAAGAAGTTAGCTGAAGTAAACACTCATGCCAAACGGGGAAAAAAAGCCCGTTTGTTCCTTGTTCTTTATTCAAGAACACTTCATTCATGTGAAAATACACCCCTGTAATACTGCCAAGGATAGGAAAACAGACAGTAAGATCCCAAGCTCAGTAACTACCAAGTACAAAAACTCAAACACCATGTAGAAGGTAATTTTTTCCTATCTACGCTGGTTTATTTTAGTCCTAGAAACATCTAGAATAGAATTATTTCAGTTTCTAATTGTCTGAGAAACACCTGTACTTAAGTGGGGTTGTGTTAAACATCTTTCAAGATCTCTGCTGTGACAACTTTCTCCTATTCCATGCTGCTAGTTTTTTTTTAAAGCAAGTATTACTTTGTGTATTTTCTCCCTGCTCTGCAGCTACTGGAATGGTACAGGGTACTTTATCACATGCTTAGTACCATGCATAGCAAGAAGTACTTACCTACTTCTGCTAAGGTTTAACAATGTGAAGACAGGTCACATCTTAGTCGTAGCTTAGCTTGGAAGTGGGTCCACAACTGTTTACTTCTTTATTTATTAAAATAGCAGGAAGCTACTGTTTACAAAAGCACTGGGTCTCTCCATGTATCTGACAAAGGGCAGGCTCACAATAAAGTAAGGCTGGTGGGGGGGATGTAGTGGAGGAGAATATTTAGTCTCAAAAATATTCTAGGTATTCAGTGAAAGACTGGGCTATAGATGTCTTTAGCTTCTTAGATGCCACACATCCTATCTGATGGCAAAAAAAGAGAAACATTGGAATCCAGTAAAAATTTAAAGAGTATTTTTCCCAAATGCTCCTGAAGAGTCAACATTTGGTCATGAGTCTTATTCACAGCAACAACTAGCATGACATGTCCAACTCCTGAGTCTACAGCCTTCAATTCCAACTTTCTGCTCAGAACACCTTCTTGCCCTATATGCAGACTTCAAAGAATCACACTTAGTCAATATGTGCTGCAAACTTTAAACAAAAAAACCCTGCATTTTACAGTTTAGCTTCTCATACTGGAATTACTGAATTGTATGCTTTTTAAAGAGTGTCTTTTCAATTTCTCTGCCTAGCCAGCCTGCTTCTTCAGCACTGCCCTGCCCACTACACAGCAGAGTTTTGGTAACTGAGGTGACAGACAGCAAATGCGAGCTTCCTTCCTAGCTCCTCTTTTTTTGTTCTGGAATTTTAAACTGCACTTTCCTTATATAGCAGAAATTCATCTGTTACTGACAACGTAAGGCATTCATTTGGCAGATATGCAACTATCTGCTTTAATACAACCTTAATTGCTTAAGCCCAGCTCACAGGAACACATACTGACACCTGAACGGCCTTTCAGCTCAATTTCAAGCAAATTTTAGAATTCCCACCAATGGCAAATGCTGTAACTAGGTACCTGCAGGCCTCGTGCATTAATATATCAAACCAAAAATTAATTCTGCCTTCTTTCCATTACCAAAAAGACAGTATCGCTTTAAAGAATGCATTTCTTGGTATCTTTAACTGATTTTCTTACAGAAATCATTTTTCAAAAGCACTGATAAAACATACTATTTAGGAATCACAATCCAAATATGAGCTATGTAGCTTCTCACTACAACTCCTGCTTTGTCCTCGATGACAATTAAAATACATATTTTGTTTTCCTAGCTTGTGACAGACATCTGCCCAGGTATACTGCTGACACTTCTACAGTGGTGAGTACACGCAGAAAGAGAAACCTCATTTGAAAGAAAATATATTGCTATCTTTTCACTTGGCATAATCTATCATTTTAAATATGAGGAGTCAAAATCAAACAAAAAATAAATCAAAATGGCACTTAAATTTTTCCAGTGGGCACAGAAGAATACCAGAGGTAAAGAATACACGAAGCAATTATGCCTGTTTAAGATCATTAACATATTAATAAAATAGACTATTCGGTACACATGTGCACATTTTTCATCCTTAAGTCTGAAACACACCACTGGATTCTCAGGAAACACTTTATTTTTTTTTTTTTTTTTTTTGGTAAGTGATTGCACTGGGATGGAATACAGAATTTTGGAACTAACCCAGAAACTTGGTTCTTATACTTCCCTGCATTTCAGACAACCTACTTATTACAGATAGCCATTTTCTAATCCTTAAACAGTTCTTTTCTTCCACAAAGGCAGAAAACCCCCAGAATCTCATACTAAATTCACATCAAGGATGTCAACCGAGCACAAGACAAAAAAATGGGAGATGTAACTGGAAGTTTTCAACACAAGATTGCATTCCATTAAAAAGAGTCATCAACTTAAATTCCTTTGTAGCCCTTGTCGCTCCTCTATTATGACTTTAAAGCAGCATCTTTTAATACAACTATGAAAATCACAGCCATTACTTTTACTGCATTAGTCACTTTTACTGGTAAGATTTGATGGTCATACTTTTCCTTGTGTTAGCTGTGAAAGCAGCTTGACTAGTCAGTTCTTCAATGCACTAAAAGCACTTGGAGATCTATAAGGCAATATGCTTTCACCAAACCACTTGAGGGACAGTGATACACTACCAGATTTCAGCTCCAGTGTTGTTCTGCTAACAGGCAGGGTATGCCACAAAATGACTACATTGAGCTGTATAATAGGCACAGTCAATTAAACAAGCACACTAAACTGAATACGCACACTAAAGCAAATAAGCACAATTAACCTGAATGAGGTATATACCTCTATTTATATAGTGAATAAGTACAATAAAGCAAATTAGAGATATATATGTATCTATGTAAGTAAAGTACAGAGGAAAATTAGGAATGCATCTATTCATTGCTGCATAGATAGAACAGAGATTAAGAAGAAATACGTTACCAACTACCACTGAATCACCATCCACACTCACACTTAAAGCTGGGACAGCCACCGATGCCGGGAGTCTCAGGTAATCGGGAAAATTCCTATGTGGTGCATACACCCATAGGTAAGGCTTTGGATTCGGCTACAAGAGGGTCCTGCTTTTATACCCTTAGAAAACCAATCGGCTTTATGCCAGTAATTGTTTATTCGTGGGGCCATGCAGTTTCTCATGATCTCACTGTTGTCCATGCTGAGACGGTTGGCCAGGCGCCCTGGTGCGGCCAAGTATGAAGGTCATAGAACAGCTGCACACCTGTGTTTTCCTGCCTTTTCCCAACAAACAGTCACGATGAACATAAACATATATACTCCACCGCATACACTTTGGCAAAAAACATACTTTGTGATGTCTCTCAGTCATGAGAGGGAATCAACTCTCAAGCTAGGTTCCCATCCACAAGTGTGAAACTGGAAATCTTTGTTACACAGTGATGCTGGAAAGGAAAAAACTTCTAAACTCAAAAATGTTTCACAGTAGGAAGAAATCTATTAACACATATCCATTAACAAAAAATTATTAAGTACTTGTCCTCTTGTGATCACCATCCCAAATGCCCCAAAATGATTCATAGTATTCTTGGACCTCTAAGATCAAAAGACATTAGTAAAGCTAACTCCCCTACTTTCTTGGGATGCTCAAGATGAGCTCAGGCCTTCTTAGTCTCTGAACAAACTTCTCTCACAAATGATGCATTTATAAAGTGTCCCTCCTGTCTGGATTCTCTGCCACCTAATATGATACATATATCGGCATCATTTTCCCAATCAGATTATCATCTTGTCTTGTCTATTTTTCCATGAAACCTGCTGGTACTCTGGACTATGGACAAATACATTTGACAAATTCAGGTCCCAAAACTGACAATAGCTTTCCCCTTCTCTGTCCAGTGATTTTGCTAGTAGGATTATTTGCAAGATTATGTGCAAAGGAAGGGGCTCAGGACACACAAAACATCCTCCGACACACAGACAAATTGCATACATACATGTTGTTTCCACAAGAAACCAAGTTAAAAGAATCAGCACACTTCTGGGTGTCCCTGGGAACAGGAACTGAAGAAGGAACCTCAGAAGTCTTTTGCATTGCATTATTTTCAGAATCATAGAATGGTTATGACAAGAGAGGACTTGTTTTACTGATTGTTAGCTGAAGCAAACTGCCAAGTTGGACTTTAACTAAACAAAGTCATACATATGTCAAGAAGGAACAAGACAAAGGGTGAAGAACATTCTTTGCCTATTCAGCTCATTGAACTGGGAACCATTCCTCATGAAGTCAGAAACTTGTAATAAACTTGTAAGAATTGACATGCACGCTAGGTGGAAGTATCCCCTGTGCATCTGGTGCCGCAATCAGCAATACCTGCTTCTTTATGCTACACTGGTATTAAAGATTTTTATTCTTCTGACTTCAAGTCACAGTTAGAAAGCTCAGGAGGCAGCTGAATTGTTACTATCAGGTGCAAACTGTGACCTAAAATGTTTTTATTACATTTTAGCTTCTTTTCAGAACTTTTCTTTATGCTTTAAAACAATGCTAACTGTAATTTTCATGACTTAACTGCCTTCATTTTGAGGTGGTCAGACAATGCAGAGTGGAGTTTAAAGAACCTACAAGCATTGCTAGGCTGAGTGCCAATAAGCAGACATGAACAAGTGAAAGGAAGCATAATTTGGGTAGTACACATAATAAGAAAATAGGCAACACATGAAATATTCCACAGCTTTCTCAACAGTCATCGCAACTCAATGGCCTCTCCAAAAACCTTACGTCTTTTAATGTCAGTTACTACTTCTTGTACATGAGCATCTGGACAGTTACACAGCCCTCGAAATTTGAGGTAATGTATGTGGCCAGTCAGTTATAACAACACACATACATAGTTCAGCTATTTTTTTTCTTCTTTTTTTTTTTTTTCTTATTTTTATTTAAAATAATATACCAAACACTGATCTGTGGAATGGATTCACTTCTTTGTGGCAGAATTCATGTAGCCATCTAAGATCAAACATACCTGTAACATCCAAGGAGTAAAAGCTAGTATGTATTTTTAAACCAATATATTCTGAGAATGAAGTAAATGTTTACATATTACAATTCACTGGACAAGAATTAGAACTTTTGAAAGATTCAAATCTGAACCCTTTTTTCCTCCATGAGTTTTCCAAATTCAGAACTTCAATCTCAGAGTTTTTAATCTGCTTCCTATAATGCCTGCTAGTCTATTTAACCTCTACGGTCAACTGTTATTACTGCTGCTCTTCCCAGAAGCACTGAAGGACATCTTAAGTCTTTCCAGACACAAACTGTGAAAGCAGAGCAAACTTGCTACTGCATCATGGATACCACTGATACATACTGCTAAAATAATAAATAACTAAATAAGTAAATAACTAAATAAATAAATGACTCTCTCTTGTGCCTATCTGGCAGAAAAAATAAACTGAATGAATTCTAATGGAGAATGGGGGGAAAGTGAAGAAGAAAACCAGTTAGGTCTGTTACTATTCCTAAGACAACCCTGCTCACATTGTCCAGTTTCAAACCCCAATTAGCCTATAAATATGATTAGGTTCTTGGTTTATGTTTGGATTTTATTTATTTTTTTTTTTTAAATTAGCCTCAAAAATAAGAGGGAGATGTACTTCACAAGTAGTATGCAGTCATTAAATTCACATCTAAAGCAAAATGGAAAAAATCCTGTCTTCCTTCTCATGGTCTTCACAATAACATCAAGACAGCACAAAGGCTACAGAGAAAGCAGCAAGCAAAAAGCATCACAAAACTGCCATTCAGACTGTTCACCTAGTCTAAGTAATCTCAGCTGTTCACACCATCTTAATTTAGCTTAATAACACACATTAGTTTCAGTGCCCTTCCAGATCTTTTAGGCTCTCAGTAACTAACCTGATTACAATGCTAAGATCCTGTTTGATTTCTATGGTGACCCCTATTTTCAGGAATACAGCATAGTACTTAAACTAAAAAAAAAAAAAAAGAAAAAAAAATAGTAATAGGACTCCCAACTATTTTTAGTTTACAGTCTGAATTTGAAAAGTAATTTATCAGTATTATTTATAGTAAAACCTATATATGTTTATATTGTAATGCTTTGATTTACTGCAAGAAATGTCAGATCATCTATCCTCCTCCTTTAGCTTTCAGAAAGGGAAAACAAATAGAAAGGTAGAACTTCAGCAAGTACTACCTCCATCAAAGTTTACAAATACTTAGAATACAGTTTAATTACCCACGAGATTTGACAACTTACAAGAGTCCTGCCCTCTCCTATTCAAAGTGTTACTCCTTGTGCATTAACCTGTTCCCTGATGCAAAACAGACTACTCTACAACTGCAATATTCAGACTCATAGAAACAGCCACAACAACAGCACAAGCTATAGCTACATATTTTATTTTCTGTTACACTCACATTCTTTGTTTTAAAAATAATCTCCGATTTTTCAGGTGGAAACTTGCTTACAACAATGGAAATGACACTGCAAATTTATTAAAGGAATCAAAGTTTAGAAGTCATTATTTGGAAATGCTATGTTTTGGAAACATAGCATAATGTGTTCCTCCAACAAAACACATTGTTTTCAATTTGTAACTCTTGTAATTTTAAGTTCTGCATCTCACAGATAACTTGAAAGCCCTCTAGGAAAAAGTGGGTCTTTTTTCCCCTCCATGAATTTTGAAATTCAGAGCTTCATTCTGAGAGTCTTAAATCTATCTTACTCCTCTTCTGCCTATTAGAACTATTTAACCTTTGTTGTCAAGTGCTGTGTTTTCTGCTTGTCCCAGAAGCACTGAAGGATCTCTTGTGTGCTTCCAGAAACCAACTGTGAAAGCAGAGCAAACTTTCTATTGTGTAGTAGATGGTGTTCATGTACTAAGAACTATGGGACTATACCAAATCACTGATCCCAGACCAGCAGCAGAAAGAACAAACATTTGGTCCCTGACATAACTGATGTCACACTGTGTGTTTTGCAGAAACTGGTAACAGGCCCTCCTTTCACAAAGTTAAATGGTCTCATTAATTTCTCATTATTTTGTAACAGACTGAAAGCATATGAAGTAGAAAGGCATATTTGTACATAGCCAGATTTCCCCATTGCTCCTTATGTCTTTGTAATTGAGATTTCATGTGCCAACAACAGCAGCTTTTAGAAGGCGAGCAATCTTTCTGTAAAGTCAACTGTAGTTACAAATTAACAAAAATGGTCAAGTTTGTTTTTTTTTAAACAAGCACAAGAAGGAAGCATCTACACACCTTATACAGCTGTATGCATTAGAAGAAAATAGAACTTATGGCAGTATCACAGTGAAGGGCACAGGCAAAAAGACATTGCAGAGTCCAGAATCAGAGCTCTGCTCTCTTACCTTGGCAACTTTGATACAGTAATGGTCGTAATGTTACTAACACATACCAGACATCGCATTTCGGGATAACACTGCTACACAATGCATACTGCCTGACAAAATACTGCAGCATGTCAGGACAAATGGTTGATTAAGAAAGCAAAAAGCACAATTAGAGGGAAAATTCTGTATTTGCCTTTGACAGTACATGCAAAACCGAATGACAGGAGTCCTTTAACATGGTGGTCATGATTTCTGGAGGGAAAGTGAGGCAAGCTGCATTACTCATGTAATCAATAGATAAGATCCAAGGGGAATGAAATCTCATATAAGGGGAAAAGGAGGTCAGTGGAAGTGTGATTTATTTTCTAAAGGAATAACACAGAGGTGCAAACAATCCACCTTGCTATATACAGAAGAGGAATTTGGTCAAACCAGCAACTTCAGCGATCTGAAACTCCAGGGGGGGAAAAAAAAAAAAAAAAGAGGAAAAAAGGTCAAGTGGATAAGGCTAAGTATAAAAAGCATAGAATGAACATACAAGATCAAAGGCAGAAAAGCGCAGAGCAAGAAACATAACATGAAATAACAAGAACTTCGCAACAGTTGCAATGCTCTACTTTGAGACCTTTATCTTTTTTCTATTCATCCACTTTTTTCCACCTCAGCAAAAGGTCAGCTGTATTGTATTTTTCTTCACCACCTCAAAATTGCTATGGAAACATAACTTTACAACAGAAGCATATAATGAAGAAAGATAATAGGAATTATTTGCTTAGAACAACATTTAAAAAAAAGATTGTTGAGTGGACAACACATTATCTGTGCTTAAAATAATTTACATGCACTAAAACAAATGGCATAATTTGTTCATCAGTTCTCCATAGGCAACTTGTAAGTGAAACACTACAGAGAATTATTCAGTCCATTAGTATATTAGCATGTAATCAATCACAAAGTTTGCAGAAAGGTTGTAGAAACACTAAGCTCAGTGCTGAAGCGAATTATCATGATCTTCAAGTTCTATATGCTTTCTTACCCTGGGTCTCAGAAGTTCAAATTCTATACATAGAGCTTTTACTGAACACTAGCTAAGTTAAGCTTTTCATAACAGCAGCCAGGTTATCTAAGAAATTTAAGTCTTCAAAATCCTATTTCTGTCTCCACTTGAGGGCACCGCCATACAGCTACAAAAAGATAGCCTAAGAGTGGAACAGACTACACCCTGGAGGATGTCATAGGTAATACTGGAGATTTTTTGACAAATTAGACAACTGTTTTAAATGTAGTTGGTGTTATCTTGAAGGAAGGGAAAGGTCTGGGTATCCTGTCATGATTTCTCCTGGTTTCCATAGCATCACCATGTACCACTCAGGCTGTACATCTGCAACAATTGCAGTTGATCCAAGCTGGTGCTGCTATGGTCCTGCCTTCCAAGCATACATTCGCTAGCATGCTTATTATGGTACCAGTGCTCCTCCAGACCCAGGAGAAGTCACCTAGATAATTAAACTAATAACAAAGTAACCTACCAAAGAATACTAATTGTAATAAAGCTCTTTACAATGACAAGCACAGCTTTTACATGGACTCCCCTGAGAAAAAGAAGCTTGGAAAGAGATGAGGAAAGTGATGCAACACATCAGACATCAGGCCCATGTTGAACGAGAAATCGATTGTCTTGGTTTTTTCTATCACTCACATACTTTTGCATAACCTCAGAGTTTGAAGTCCACTTGTGACAAAACCAGGAAGCAAGACTGAAGGAGAGAAGTGTCAGCAGCAGTGTCCAGCAGGCTAGGCAACATCATGAGAACTAAACTCAAGACAAGCTTGGGGGAAATATCTACAGTAACACACACCTAAGGTTAGGTTTCCAAACACATATTTAAACAGCAACTTCTTTCTCAGGTGCCTAGCTTGTGTGAAAAAATAAAAGGTCATGCAAGAATGCATATAACAGACTGATGTTAACACCAAATCTGAAAGTTATTTCTAAATTCAGAAGAAAGATGCTTTAAGTTACTGTACTGAATAATAAAATTTATTATGACTGATTAAAACCCCCATTATTTTCCTTCAGTAAAGTTAAGCTGCAATTAGAAGTTTTCCTTGGACCCCTCCAATTTAATTTCAGTGACAATTTAACAGAAAGCTCACTTTATTCTTGAGAATGATTTTTAAAAACTCTCTTGTACCATTCTCAGCACAGAACAACTCCTACATGACCAAAATTCCTTTGATTGGATTAAGAGCTCTTAGTTTCCTATAGAGCAAAAGTTCCTCAGAGACCTTTTCCAAATCACTAGCAAAGCTATAGAAAAGGAGACCATCATCCCATTTTATGAAATGCCCTATAAAGCACAAAACCTGGAGCATTCTTGGTTTAAATAAGATTTCTAACTTGCTTCTTTTTAAGCTACAGCGAAAGCTTCAAGGAAAAGGGGGGGCGGGGGTGTGAAATCAGAAGCTGCATCAGACAAGATCAGTTCAAAAACCAAGAGTAATACAATAAAATGAAATTCTGAAACCAATTAAAGAAAGAACTGCTCAGCATATTAAGAAATAGCTGCTATTTGTCATTGCTGTTGTCTAGTTATCAAACTGAGACAGCCATTTTACAGCCACTAGACTAGAACTGCACCACCAACTACACCAGAAGAACTGCTAGTATTTTAAAAAAGTTATTCCATTCTCTCATCATGTGGCTGCTTATATGTAAAGATTACTACTGCCTTTAAGAGGAACCGTGTGCTTCTGTTCTGCAAGTCAGGAGACCAGAATGAGCAACCTAATACTTTTGTCACCTGACGGTATGCTGAATTTGGCACTCATCTGAAATTATGAATATACTTGTAGTGTACTTTAAGAAACAAAACCACATCAGCATTTCCTACTGACATTAAGGAATGTGAGGTGTACCTTGGGATATGTACATATGTTTTAAGGTACAGAAACCTAGCCACAGAATTTTTAAATGGTGATACAAATGCTTTCAAATAGACATTTTTTAAGTCATTACAGTCCAAAGATAAAAGTGAATTCTTTTCCAATAGTCTTCCACTTGTCAAACCAAATTGAAAAACCTGTCCCTGAATATTTTTGGCATCAAGAAAGTAAAATGAAGTCATTACTGATTATTTTTGCCAGTGTGAAACACTCCATTATTTTTTAGATATGGTTTATACTCCACATTAATTACACCAATACAAACATTTTTTAATATATATAAAAAAAGCAAGCTTATAAATAATATATAAACACCACAATCTTCCTCCCCAGGAAGTTCTCTGTAAATGGCTAGCTGTCTGGGTTTTTTAATAACCTAGCTTGAAACATTATGGGTATAGGAAAAATGTTAAACTATCACTATAAGCAACGGATACATCTGCACATGAATTAGCTTTTTCAAATTAAAAAAAAAAAGATTAAAAAAAAAAGATAGTGAAAACAATGAGAATGGGACATAAACTTAAAAGAAGACAGTTCTCCAGCAGCAGCAAGAGCAAACAGTGGGTGAGCACTTTGCAGCAGAACCATACACAGCCTGACACCACTGAATTTTAAAGAGAACAGACCAGAACCTGTCAGCCCTTCCAGGGAGAATGAGTGGGAGATTTCCCACAAATCAAAGAGGTCTCTGAATTCTTAAGAAGCCTGAATAAGAATCTCCTTTCTTCACATAGATGCTCTCTGAAACACTATCTACACTTCTCAATGCATCATTATAACCAGGTTAGAAGAACCATTATTAGTAGGTTAGAAAAAGCATACTGTATTATCTGTAAGTTAGTTAATGGCCCACACCATGGTTTGCAAAAGGTGAAAATATAGCTTTTAGCATCTAGAAAGGAAAAAAAACCAACCCACAAACCATTAATCACACTTTTTGTCTAATGCATACTGATTTATGAATCATTAACCAGAGAGAGAACAAAATTCCAACACTATAAAATATAGTCAGTGTCTATGGACATTATAAAGTTTTCATAAACTAAAGTGAAAAAAAATCAATCAATACATTCTCGCAGGAAAAGAGCCTTCTTATGATTTAAAGTGTACAATGTGATACACTTTCTGATATGCCTTACCTGACATTAATCAGCTGGAATCTCTGATTAAATACATTAAATATGTTTTTCAGCCTATGATTTTACCGGTTGCTCAACTGGGGTTTTTTTACTCCAAGGTGACTAAAAAATTCAGTATGCTGAACAGCACATATGTTGAAATATTTTTATAGAAAACTGTCTTTCAATATTTGGCTGTTAGCAGTGTGCTCATTACCTCCTGAACTTCTCAGCTGTGTGTCTTGTTTGGCATACTGAGAACTATCTAGGTAAGAGAAAATACTAAATAAAAATACTGTGTTGGACTAGGTAGCTATGCTTTTACTTTAAACCAAATAAAGAGACTGATCTTAGTTTTGCTTAAATACAATACTATTTTAAAAGCACTGAACTGCAGCCCTGCACTAGTTACTAAAGATCACCAAATAAAGGGCAAGAAAATAGTGAGATAATTAAGAGCCAGCCAGACCACCCTGCACGCTTACCCCTCCTCATCATTCTAGCAGCAAGGATGGCCACAGGACAGACAGCCAGCCCCTTCATTGCAGCAGCAGGTGCAGCAGAAGGTCACAAAAATGGTGATGGTGGTGTGAACAGCTTCTTGCAGACCACTGTATTATCCAAATGCTTCTAAGAGAAGGCCATTAGTTTGAGAAGCAGATTAGATCAGCTAAAAATCTTTACTGAAGAGCTCTGGTACATGCAAGAGTGACAGAGAGGAAGGCTAGACATTGTAAGATGCCTCACAAGGCCAGACTGAATGTGCTGTACCACATCAAAAAATGCTGCTGTTAACTAGCAGTGACTAACACTGGACTAGCATAAAAGCCAGAAGAACTGGACTCTGTGTGTATCTCCCTTCAAAGTAAATATCTTTCAGCAGAAAGCACTGGTTTGGCAATACAGGTCTAAGCTTGCATTTTCAGTCCAGAGGATGAAGGAGTTGCTAGGGTGATGCTAAGTGAAGCTGTGATGTACAAAGATACACAGCCTTAACCCAGCAGCTGACAGTGAGCCAGTCTCCCCTGGGTAAAGGAGAAGTCTTACAATGCTTCTTGGTAGACACCGCACTTGGGAGTTTCTCCAAATCATGGAAGTAATAACGAGGGTTTCTAACTAACTAAACTTTGATTATTCGCTCTACCAAACAATTTGCCCACATTGGTATCCCTGTCTCTGAACAAACCTCTTGCATCCATGGGCCCAGCAGGTCCCAAACTCAGACAAAATGGTCTCTGCACAGCTTTGGAAGAATCTGTTTCCATACCACCAAGTTTAAGGTAGCACAAGTACTGCACATAATAAATACAGCTTCCAAGAGCTGACATGTATCAGGGTGGGCAGACAGAAAAGGAACCTACAGGGGTATTTCATACCTGCATGTCATGTATCGCCTTAAGGGAGTGCACCCTTCTTTGCTCAGAAAGCAGCCAAGGCTGTTGAAATTCCTTGTTTCTGGGCTAGCCTTCATTTTGCTCTTTTGCTTTGTTGTGTTTGTGTCTCACAGCGGGATGAAAACTAAAACTAGCTGAAAAACAAAACTTTCTCTTTGAAGACTTTCATACACAGACCAGACAGGAAGGGTGCAAGTGAACACAGCGAGCAATTTGAGATGGGTAACAAAGTAGAAAAAACAGACAAGAAGCAGAGGGAGACTCAGGAACAGTTTGTGCGCAGTGGCACTGGGAAGAAAGGGAAGCAATAGTGGAGGAATAGTAAAGGAGTAAAAGTAGAAGGGAAATACATATTAACAGCTAATAAGTGGATAGGAAAGGCTTTCAGATTTGGCTACTAAAAACAGGCATCCAATGCCATTAACACTGAATAGTCAAAAGGATACTCAGGGGAGGGGAAAAATAAATTAAGAGCTGACAGTATAAAGTTTCATTGTAGGGAAGAGAGCAAAGAAAACAGACTTGATTTTTATACCCAAGACAACACAGGTGTCCTGACACACATGAAGGTCATCTCACTGTGAAGCACAGATATACACATCTATCTCACAGAAATGGTCTGAGATACTCAGTACTGACCTGCTTGCCTGTTGTCAGGCAACTACTACCTAAATAAAATGGCATCAACCCATGGTCAAGATCAAGGAGACAAATGAAAACAAAAGAGCCAGCAAAACCCAAAGCACTGTAGAGCTTTTATCAGCAAAGGTCCACTGGAGGGGCCTATGCAAACAAAGCAGAACTTGCTCGTGCAGAAGCCAGTCTGATACAGCTCAGCAGGCCTGCGCAGCTTGTTAGAGTAAATCACATTTGCTTTTATCAAGCTACTGTGAAATGAAAACATTGTCCTGTCTTGGCTTCACTGCTTTCAGATATTTACCAGGAACTATTATTTAGCAGACCACAAACTACAGACAGAAGTTCGGCGAAAAATTATACATATACACACACACACTTTTTTTCATATTCTTCTCTACTGCTTGGTACCGACCTGCAGCTGGCGTTCCTGCGTGAGATGTGATCTTTATTACCCTTAACTGTGGACATCACTGTATCACATTGTGATCCCAAACTCTTAAACAGAACTTTTAGTTACACTGTGTGTAGGCAGTGCTGTTGTGGAAAGCAGTCACAATTTTAGACAGCCAAAGCAGTAAACAATCAGGGACCCACAGACCTCTCAAAAAGTTTGGAGTCTTCATTAACTTTTCACACCTGTACTATCAAGCCTCCTAGTCTTCTTTCAGTAGGCAGTCGAGTATCACTGGCTTGAAGATAATCGCTTCATATCTTTTTCTGCTCTCATTTCTTTAATGAAGAACAAAAAACCCAAACAAACCCACTGTACATGAATCTTTTAGCCACTGTATAGTTTGATGCATCTCTGTGAGGAATACGTCAAGTACAGCAATACTTGCTGATGCATCAATCTAAACTATTACCCATATGCATAATTTTGGCTAAAAGAAATGCAATCATACAAAGAATTCTGGTACCAGGAAATCAGAGCAAAAGGAGTTAACACTTCAGTTCTATAGCTTAATAACCAGATGAAACCTCTACAAAAGCAAACAAATATACTGAAGAATTCAGCAAGATATTAAACACTGGTTCTACGTTTTGCAGTACATCCTCTCAATATTGGAAAATAACTTCCTGAAGAGTTATTTCAGACATACTGAACTTTAGTAGGAGATGTTGGTAAAGCATATTTTAAAAACTTGTGAAGCAACTAACCTTGCATTACCGTCCACATTACTGATGAGCCTCCAAATAGTGTTTTACCATTCAAAACAGACAGAATTGGAAGTCTAGGTGCACAATGTTCTGCAGCAGACAGTAAGATTTGCATACAGAGAAGAGTTTTTGTTTGCATATTCTCTGTGTGCGATAATTTGTTCATTACAACAAGAATCATTGAGCTAAGAGAAGCAGTTGAAGGTGAAAGATGTGAACCTGTACTTATTTTCCAAGAGTTCTGTGTTACACTGTTCTTGCAAACTGAATAAAGACTTTGAGCTCCTTTCCTACCTCTATTATCAGAGGCCAAAATTAGCCTCACAGGCATGAGAAGAACAATCACAATAAACTGAAAAAGGCTTAAATGAGTGAAATTACTTCTGCAACATATTTTGTGATAACAGAGCCTTTACCACAGACATCTAGGCCTTATTCATGTTTTCTTTTCCTCTGTCATTATACTATGCAAAATAGATCACAAATTAAAAGAACAAAGAATGCAGAGGTTGCACACAGAGTATTTTTCTTCTAGTCATAGAATTGTAACTATAAGCCCCAAGAGAGAAATACAGCATAGAACTATTGTGATTTCCTGCATTCATATCTCATGGCTCTGATTTCAAATAGCATTCGTGTGTGAATTTTAGTTTAGCAGTTTATAACCACAGAAGGAGCCTACCTCTTGTATTTTTGCACAGACCTCAGTCACATGCTGTCTGTTGCAAGGCCAGAACATGAACCATCGCACTCAATATGCAATCCCTGAGGCCTCTGTTCCCCATCCCACAAAAGAGGAGAGAGACACTATGCAGAAGCCTGAATTTTTCTCACAGTGCACCATCCTGGACACAATGACATAATTCCTAGCTACAAGTAGGTTATTCATCAGGTTTGTTCCTTCATGTAGTCGTTGAAATTGTTAACAGGTGATTTTTCAGTGTGTTATTTCCTATTGAACATCTGGACTACCTTGTCATTTCAACTGACCCACACTCCTGCTAGACAATTTCTACCTTACTCTCCAAATTCCACCACTAAACTATACTAATGCTCTCAGGATAACTTGCAACTCATTTGTTTTTCCCATTTTGCAGCTCATTCTTATATAATTATCAGGAAAACACATTATTTAATAACAAGGAAAAAAATACAGCGTGATTTTTCCCCTACCCACAATGTTCCAGGTCAAATTAAATTTGTTAGTATTTTCAAACATGAAGATAGTCCATAAATACATTCTGAGTAGGCTTTCTGCAGAATGCACCATTTTATCAGGTTTATATTTGAGATATGAGTCCAAGAACTGCCTTTGCAGCTCATTAAATCAACATCATTTTGACTGTTTGCTGCAGTAAGTGTGATTCTTATGAGCAAGCTTCACCACTGCACTCTTACACTCCAATTTTGTCATTGCACACTCTTCCCAATATAGTTTTCTCCTATCACTTGGCACCATGTATGATTATTTCCATGGGCCTGTAACAGTGGCAAAAATGCAAAAATGCCAAGACTAAGTGAATGATGAACAGTTCACATCCACTCCTGTAAGTTTTTTTTCTGGATAACATTTATAAAATAATTAGGAACAAGTTAGAAGTATCACAAAAGATGGCTCAAAACCAAGAGAAGCATACTGTTTCTGAAGAAATGCATCTTCCTTACTTCTTGCACCACTATGGCCGAAGTAAAATTACTCTGATGCCTAGTAGCTTGCAGAACCAGGCTCTGCTTAAAAAGTAAGTGGAAGTATCAAAGTCACAAATGGAACAAAACCCTCACCTTTACTGCAGAGCTGCAGAAGTACCCACATAGAATAGCAACAACTAAACTAATCCTAAGGAAACAATGAATATAAAAACTACTTGAATCCCTTTGTTAGTTTAAATATAAGACTGGTTTACATGTGAAACTTCCCTCGTGAGAAATTTTCATATACCAAGTCATCAAAACCTGCATCTTCAGGTAAGAAACAGGTCCATCTCTTAAGGGAAAATAGTCTGTATTTCAGTTAGATAGCCTAGAAGCTGGAGCCCACAGGACAAGAAGATATATCTAATCATGGGAGTACAGAGTCTCAAACATTCTTATTTCCTTTACAAAAGCATATCATAACACTCCTGCCATTCTCCTTGTTCCTCACCTCTAAAGCCCAGAAATTTTACACAAGCCACATTACTACAAGGATCAGCTGGAAACAAGTTCCAATGGGTTTTGGTTTCTACACATTCTTCTGGCCACTGACTAAGGTAGTAGGAAGCTACCTGAAAATTCTGCACATTTCCACATGTTATAATGCAGTATGCCACACTTTCTCACACTTAGCTGGCAAGAAACTTGGGAAACACTTTCTGTCTTAATTCTTTTTTCTCCTAACATAAACTCTTTTGGCTGAGCAACTCAAAGCTTAAGCATCAGTGTTTGCAAGCACCTGGGGTATCAAGCAAAGCTTTGCCCACTCTGCTTGATAGCTAAGAACAGCTGAAAAGACGATGCTTACTCGTTTCACCCCTGCACAGCAAAGCTCTATTAATGCTTCAACAGTGTGACATGAAAGAGCATTTTTCAATTCCAGTGTCTAAGTTACACAAGTACGTAAGAATTCTAACTTGCTTACAAGAAGCTTTCTTGAGTTACAACCTCAAGGAATCCCTATGCATCTTATAAGACATCTTCTGAACCTCCTTCTAGCAGTGGGACAAGTGGCAGACAGTCACCCATGTGGAGGGCAGTATAGACCTCTATAGCCTAAGCAACCTGTGAAATTTCTACAGTCAGAAAAATGAAATCATGCAAGATGTGTTCAAGTACTACATCATGAAGATACATTCCTACCTATGAGAAGATACATTCTTACAATATATGAAATACAAAGAAGCATTACATTGATACATTGAAGCAAATATATTACTATATTTACTAAAATCATTGCAGAATACGAACTATGAATTGGTAACAGGTCACCTTGCCAATACTCTAGCTGATGTTGGAACTCTGTGACTTTTCATAAAAAGGGATTGGTTTTAACTTAGTTTTACACATGTTCAAAATCATTTACAATATTAATGCATGGCACTGCAACACAGTATTTGATCTGAGTGAATCCAGGCTTTCAAATCTCTGTACCTTTATCATTGCAAGTAAACAGACAAATTACTCTCTGTTACATTTGTTTAAGTCTTGCTTTGCTGAACTTGCTGTTGATTACTGGCATTCTTAGGCCGTACTGCTACACAAAAAGAAAAAAAATGCTTGTCAATAGGAGGTAGAGGAGCTGCAGTGCCAGCAACGTTTCATGGACCATATCCAAA
>NW_009927614.1:3748-16494 GCF_000696875.1 Nestor notabilis | reverse complement strand
CAGGAATGGGAACTTCTCTTCCCAGTGAAGTCCAGGTACCTGGGGATACGTTTTCCTTCTGTACACAGATTTTAAAAGAAGGCTGTGTTAATCATCTTCAGTGCTACCTGAACAGGATGAACACAGCAAAGATAAAAGAGTATCTCATGTACCATTCCCAGGCTACCTAGAATACTATTCCGTACAAGCTGGCTTTTGCTGCTCTTGTCACCTGCCTTTGTTATCTGCTGCCAGCACAACAAAGTTAAAACCAGAATAAATTGTGTGATTTTTCTCCTTCTACATATAACAGCCATTGCACATACGTGAAACGATAGTTCACTGTATGAGGATTTAGTTCATGGAAATGTTTGCTTTTGCTGCAGAGAGACCCATTTTCTTAAAGATAATGTAAATTAATAGATGGAAGCATCAAGAATGACCTTATAACTTCCCAACATCACTGCTGACTTTGCTAATTATTCAGTGAATGCCAGGTCTGATTCTCAGACTGTCTGATTTTCGCATGCATACAATGCTGTAGGTCACAGAACATGTATGGCAGAGTAGAATATATTCCAATAGTTTATAGGCATGAATAAAAAGTCACTTAATGGAATATATGACATGAAATAACATAGATGCTTCACTGTGACAAAACTGACTTTGTGTGCTGCTGGAGTTTCTTAGAAACCCTACAGCGCATACAGGTTCATGGCCAGCGTTTGTTTACCAGGCATACAGACAAGTAACAGGCAGAGTGTACTGTTCTACTGTGGTAAAATGACAAACCACAGGAAACACACAACATGGATAGCAGCCCTCATCATAAGACATTATCCTTTTCTTTCCTATACTAAGCATACTGGATTCCTTGTTTTTCAGTTAGACCTTAAACGTACAGCTCTTGATACTTTTTGTTTAGTCCTTAACAGTCTCTCACATAAAGGGCTGAATGTTTGCATTCCTACTTCTGTAAGAAGAAACTGCAGCGACTCAAAAGTTCTCAGGGTCTAAGACGCAATTTTCTCGTCATACCCCAGGTTTTAAGTGACAGCTTGTTTCAGAGCATTGAGTTGAACTTGACAACCTAAGTTTTTAATAAGAAAAACTCATTTAGCCTAGGCTTTATATACTGAACTTCATAAAATGTTTCTACCTCCAGTGCCTTATACAACAAACCTACACAATCATTGAATTTGTTTTTGTAACTTTACATTTAATTTTAATGGCAAAGACACAGTATCCAAAAAACCTCATGGAAGTTACAAGAAATCCACTGAGGAATTTTGTTTTTTCTCCTTCCAAGCTTATTTCTCCCCCTTCCAAGACTCCCTTATAGACAAGCTCAGGAAGTGCAGGCTGGATGAATGGAAGGTGAGGTGAATTGAGAACTGACTGAATGGCAGAGCTCAGAGGGTTGTGATCCGTGGCACAGAGTCTGTTTGGAGACCTGTAACTAGTGGCATCCCCCAGAAGCCAATACTGGGTCCAGTGTTGTTTAACTTACCCCCATCAGTGAAGGTTGATAGAGTGCCTCCTCAGCAAGTTTGCTGGCAACACAAAACTGGGAGGAGTGGATGACACCCCAGGGAGCTGTGCTGTCATTCAGAAGGATCTAGACAGGTAAGAGAAAGAGGCAGGTGGGAACCTTTTGGAATTCAACAAAGGCAACTGCAGGGTCCTGCACCTGGGGAGGAATAACCCGATGCACCAGTACAGCTTAGGGGTCAACCTGATATAAAGCAGCTCTGTGGAGATCTGGGGGGTCCTGATGGACAACACATTGTCCATGAGCCAGCAGCAATATGCCCTCATAGCCAGGGTGGCGAGTGGTATCCTGGGTTGCATTGCAGTGCTCTTCACTGTCGGTAGGTTAAGGGAGGTGATCTTCCCTCTCTACTCGGCCCTGGTGGGGCCTCATCTGGAGTACTATGTCCACTTCTGAGCTACACAGTATGAGAGAGACAAGGAGCTCCTGAGGCAAGTCTAGCAAAAAGCTACTAGAATGACTTAGGGTCTGGAGCATCTCTCATACATGGAAAGAAGCTGGGTCTGTTCAGCCTATAGAAGAAAAGGCTCAGGCGGGATCTGATCAATGTGTACCTGAAGGGAAAGTGTCAAACGGATGAGGTCAGACTCTTCTCAGTGGTTCCAGTCAACAGGACGAGAGGCAATGGACATAAACTAAACCATAGGAAGTTTCACCCAAACACGAGGAAGAAATTCTTTACTGTGAGGCTGACTGAGCACTGGAACATGTTGCTCAAAGAGGTTGTGGAGTCCCCTTCCCTGGAGATATTCAAGAGCCATCTGGACACAAATCTGAGCAATGTGCTCTAGGTGCTCTCTAGCAAGGAGGTTGGACTAGATGACCCCTGGTGGTTCCTTTCAGTCTTAACCATTCTGTGATTCTGTGAAGTTTGGGGGTGCTTCTGCAAATCCCACCCTCCAGTATATTATTGATATAGTATCGTTCTCACTCTGTAGATACATATTATATAGTATTCCTCAGAGTTTGCAAAGCACTTTGTAAATATCATTTACAGTTGATAGGTGGAAGCAACAAATTCACAGAATCAATGTTTGTATTGAATATTTCTGAGGTTCCACAGAAAGAATCTGACCCTCCATCACCCTGTGTCAACAACCACTGCTTCTTTCAATTAGCAGAAGTGCCACCAAAACCAGTCAAAAATTGTTTTCTCCCAACCTTTTGAGCCTCAGCTTTGCTGCCTCTAAATGTAATAGTCCCCACTGTTTCAAACATGTTCTGCATAAAAATGCAAGATAAACTAACACTAAATGAGAAAATCAAAGTATTTAATGTGGCTGCTACTGCAACAAAACTTTAACCCAAGCAGTTACTAAATTCCAGTCAGAGGTTCATCACTAATATCCCCAGGGATTATTGCAAATGGAAAAATTAAGTCTGATTTTTGACTATGCCTCCTTACTTACCTTCTTAAACTACTTCATACAGACATACATATTTCTAGTAGTTTTCATATAATTTGTGATGCTTCAGCACAAGTGCACACAGTTACAGTGTGCAAATACCAAGAAAATCCTTTACATTTCAACAAACAAGTAAAATCCTGAAAGAAACTTACTGTCCTTGTAATCAGACCTGAAGTTTTAAGCTAAATTCCATCTGCTTAGAAAGTATATGTAAAAATCAAGACATTGCTCAATAGCAGCCAACTAAAATATCCTAAGGTATCTTTTGTTTTTAACTCACTTTTGTAAGCCCCACTTATCATGCATTTTATCATCATTGCAGGTGTAGCTAAGCAAACCTAAATTCTTCTACTAACATCATGCTGTGACCAAAAAAAGCTCTAGACAACAAAACCAAGCAAACAACTTACAAATTACTTCCTACCAGAGTCTGTTATTACACATCTAGCTTCTACTGAAGTCAGCTGAAATTGCCAGTGGCACTTTAACCTCCAGTTTAACCATTCCAAATAGACAATGTACTTGTGTGCTTTCACATCTGCTACAGCTAATGATGCTATCCCGATATTGCACATTGAATTAGACATATACCAGACATTAAAAAAGATAGACCAGGCTTGCATGGGAAAAAAAAAAAATAAAAATTAGATGATGGAGGGAATTTCAGATTATATTTTTAGTTGCATAAATGCAACTCAAAGATCTGTATTATCTGTATGAACGACACATGAATAGACCAGATAAGTTCAGACTAAAATAAAGTGAATGTGATGGTTTAGATTTAAGCTCTTATTTGAGCCCCTCACAACCAAGGGAAAATCCCCTTTAGTTTCACAATGAGCTATGAACTGCTGGATAATACTGTCTCCCACTGACTTCCAAGGCTTTTCTGATCACAAAGTCAACCTGGCACAGCAATGCAATCATAAACAGGGAAGATTCAGCTCAAATAAGAGCTGCAATAACGCTGTACATAGAAAAAGTTTAAAGAGATTTTATCTTAATTGATGTGAATTATATTTCTGAAATTAACCACTTCAGTGCTTTGGTAGCCTGCTTCAGGTTGAGGGGGAAAAGGAGAAACCCCAAACTCTCAGTCTACAGTATCTCTGTCTTGAAAGGCAATCCAAGTTAGATTATGACCTGGCAATAAGTATTATTATTTAAAATAATTAATTTAAGCAACTTAGCATCCAATAAATGATGAGTAGAGATGCTTTTTTCATTACTACAATTCTCACTAAATGCCTTAATTTAATATAAAGATGTTTATTAGCCTTTTTTTTCCCCAGACATTTTTATTTTACTCAAACATAATATGGTGCAAGAAGAATGAAACACATAAAGCTACACTTCACTGTATAATATCATGTTGTGACCAAAGAGATCAGGCAGTCCTTCAAACACAGGTGACATTCACAATTCATTTTTAAGTTAAACATAGACCCAAATCTACCAGACATTACGAACATGCATCAGTTCTTTATGGTAGTATGTTACATACAATCATAGAATCAGCTAGGTTGGAAAAGACCTCCAAGATCATTAAGTCCAACCATTATCCCAGGACTGCCAAGACCACCACTAAACCATATCACTAAGGGACTCATCTACAGGTTTTTTGAACACTTCCAGGGACAGTGACTCCACCACTTCCCTGGGAAGCCTGTTCCAATGCCTGACCACCCTTTTGGTGACGATTTTTTTCCTAATATCCAATCCAAGCCTCCCCTCATGCAGCTTAAGACCTTCTCCCCTTGTCCTATCACTTGCTACTTAGGAGAAGAGATATGTACCCCAGACACACACCTCCTCATTATGAGTCAGCTGCACCAACACTACATTGATGTCTCCCCTCTGCCAGCTGTATCCTAGGGCACATCTGCCCAGATCATTGTGCCAAAAGGCTGATTTAGGGTATCAGCACAGCTGGTATTAGGAAGACTGCTAGTAAAGGCCAGAGGGGTCTTTGCCCACACAAAAGAAATGCAGGCAAGTATGGAAAAGCTGTGGCCAGGCAGAAGCCCTTTTCAATCTTTGCAGCAGGGTACACACCTACCCCTAGCAGGAACTTCCCTTGCTTGTGCAAAGAATACCCAGACTTAGACCTCACCACTTCAGCTTCTACATGTGTCAGAGGGAGAGACTGTGGATAAGAAGCCTTGTCCAGCAAAGTAACAATGGGAACACGAACAGTGGGATAGCATGAAAGTGTCTTGATTAGGTTTCAACATTCTGCGGTTGCATATCGTCACTTCACACCAAACTTGAACCACGATTCAAGAGGTGAGATGCAAAGGGCAATTCTGAATGACAGGTAGTCTCTGCAATGTGTATGCACAAACTGGGAGGAGTCAGGGCGAGTGCTAAAGGTAACTGCACTTAGTAATTGTGCAGATGTTCATGGCTGCTTACTAGTTAATGATTGACCTCCACGTAAGGTCAGACAGCTGCTAAATTATTATTCTTACATCACAGGTAAATAAATTCAATCACCAAAAATATTAAATAGATTAGTCCTATGATGCATAATTGCTTTGGTGCTGCAACATCACAGTCTGATCACAAATGCACTTAAACTACAGTAATCTTTCTTGAGCAGGTAAAAAGATTAGTTCTGCAGTACACAATTACTGTAGGGATCCTTACACAAGTTTATTTCTGGAGAAACTAAGGTGGAGAGGGTGCTGCTCTCTGACAGTCAGCTTGAAATGTCAACCTCAAATTCATCTTCCACCCAGTAAAGTTCTTGTCAACTCTGTGACATGAAGCAGAAAGAAGCTGGGTATGTTTAAACATTGAAAAGACTTGTCAAAATAAACTTAGAAGTCAGTATCATGCAAGACATGCTCTGATTGGGCTTTACTACAGTAGAGTTCAGATCCCAAAGAAATCCAGCTAAATCTAGAAACTGAAGCTCCTAAAGACAAAGCAGACCATGGCTCTTCTTTCCTTTCTAAACAACATTTCTAACCATTTATATAGTAAGAAAATGTTGTTAATGTACATTGCTGAAACACAGACATAATTTCCTTTCTTGGTGTTGCAACGTACATTGGTCTTACAACACAATCAGCTCTCCCACAGTAAGTACAGTATCTTTAATAACAGAGACAGAAACGCATGTTACAGACCCCCTCTTTACAACCAAGCCTATACAGAAAAGGAAAAAAAGTGAGCGTAATAATTAGCAAAGGAATAATTAGTACAATGACTTACTGGATTGCTATTGGAAAGAGGAAGTTAATTGGTCAGTTCAGCTGCTAATAGAACGCAATAATGTCAATCTGAAAAACAGTATTTCTTAAGAGTAGTTTCAAGTGGGTTTCTTCTTTTACCCTGAAGCTTTGTATATTCGCTCTTGGCTAGTTACAGCACATCAGGAAGGCTTGTGCACACATCATAATAATAATCCAGTCTGCTGAGATAAAGAGATGAAGAGACATAAATGATGGAAACACTGCTTTCATTGCAGGCTATATAGGCTGCAGGTGACACAAAGTATTCATTAGCTGCTCAAAACCTCAGGTTTTGCCACTCTGCTACAAAACAGCTAGTCAAGTAACACAGTCCTAGGTGGAGTCTGTCTGCTTCAACACTGCAGACGGCAATGGCAGTGTATGCAAAGCACATGACCAAAGTCACACCTAGGTATACACAAACACACAACCAAAACTGGTATGATCTCTAAAAGAAGCAACCTTGTAAACCGGAAACAAAGTCATGGGACAGCCTTACAAAATATCCACTCTAGCTAGGAACTGGTATGTTTCTTGGCTATTTTGCATGAGAAATGTAGACAGTTAAAATATTTCTTCACAGCCAGGTCAGAATTAGCTGCCCAAGTTCTACATAATGCCAGATAGAGTGTGGGGCTGAGCAAACATGACAGTTTACAATACCCCAAGACTTAAAGTTCTGACAGCTTACAAATAGGACACTCCTCTGACTGTTGGAGTTTCTTTTTTCAAATTCTGTAGCCCTGTCTTGGCAGCGGGGTTAGACTAGATGATCTCTAGAGGTCCCTTCCAACCCTAATGATTCTATGAATAAAACATCCTTCAGAATACATTTCAGATGCGAAGCAGTACATGAACCATTGTAACCTAAATATTCATAGTTATAAGCTGCTCGTTCTTTAGTCCTGGCTCTTAAACAAACAAACAAAATGTTAATTTAACAGTGAACATTTTAGCCAATATTCCTATATGAATGAAACAAAAGCAATTTGCTATTCACATTGCCATTTAAGAGGTCCTGAATTACTATAGATTGTTTTATTGAAGAACTCTGAAACTCTTCCTTCTCTGATTCAGTATCTCTAAAACTTTTTTTCTAAATTCATTGTTTCATCTAGTTACAGCAGAATTGAAAAAGGCATCTTAAAATTACACAAGTATATGTGTTTTAATTTTAGGTACTTTTAATACCTCATACTTGGATTCCATTATTTGTACACCAAGCAATAATATTCTATGTGTATTTTTCTCCTTCAAAATCAGATGTCAAATTGCCTCTTCTACAATGTCATCTCTGCTTTCTGCGTGTACTAGGAATCACCACATGACATGACTGAAGATTAAAGTAGTCCCCAGGAGCACAACCACACATTTCAGCACGAGTCTAACAACCAGAGAAAAAGCGATCATGAAAGACTGTGATCCTTACCCACTTACATACCCAGTGCTTTCAAAATATTTCTGACGTAAAAACTGGTGAAACCTCAAAGTAAGGTAAGGTTCCAGTTCAGATTTTTAAGCCACTCAGAAGTACATAATAGAATCATAGGATCATAGAACAGTTAGGGTTGGAAAGGACCTTAAGATCATCTAGTTTCACCGTCCCTGCCATCGGCAGGGTCACCTCCTGTTAGACCATGTCACCCAACGCTCTGTCCAACCTCTCCTTGAACACTGCCAGGGAGGGAGTATTTACCAGTTCTCTGGGCAGCCTGCTCCAGTGCCTCACCACCCTCACAATAAAGAACTTCCTCCTTATATCTAACCTGAACTTCCCTGTTTAAGTTTAAACCCATTACCTCTTGTCCTATCGCTATTATAATGTTCTTTCCATTTCCAATACTTCAGTGTCCTACTATAGTGATCTGTGAATAGCTGGCAAAAGGTTTATAGTGTAAACAAAACCTAATAACATGAAATGTACAAGTATCATTATTTAACAAAATGACTTGTTACATCATCATGTTTGTATTAAAAACAAAACCAGAAGCTGTGGACTCCCATGAAAAGGTTTTCTGTTTCCTAGCCAAAAACCTCTTCATAATACTCCTTTGTTTCCATGCTTAAAGTGACTGAACATGATGGGACATCTCTCTTCCCTCCCAGCAGCTTCCACTACCACTCTGAATGTGAAAGTTTCTTTTCCTCAAAGTGTGCGCAAGGTTCAGTGGGGAATAAATGACTTAAGTAACAATTCCTCTGCCACTGCACTGAAATTTCTCCATTAAACAAGAAGGTAAATTTTCACCCCTGCATCCTCAGATAAACCTCTCCTATGTCCAACAGACATACTGGAGAAAGAAGGCTGAACAGGATTGTTTATTGCCTTTTTTTTTTTTTTTTTAGAATTATGCATTAAAAAATATTTGTATATTCAATCAAATCACTACACAAGCCCTCTCAAGTTTGTAAGACATTAGAACAAGAGAAGTACATACTAAAGACAAAGGTCCATGACACATGTGACATATCACTTACTGGAGCTCTGAATGTCAAACCTGATACTGAAGTAACTTCGAAGTGATCAAAAAACCTTAACTCAGATAGCACTACTGAAAATAAAGTTCAGTGTTCTTATCTGAGATGGTTTTGGTTATTTTCCAGAGGTAAAGAAAAGGCACTGTCCCACTGTTATAAATGATTGGCAGACAAGCTAACTGCATACCACTGCACGTGCACACCTTCCTACTGAGGAGGAAGCACCAACAAGCCCTGTAGTGCTAACTGCCACACTGTAAATCTGGTATGGCCTCATACAAACACCGCATTGCTCTCAGGCAAAAAGCCTTGATTCATGACACATTAAGCCAAGAGTTCAAATAGGTACAAACAGAAGAACATCTGCAGAACCTTTCAGGGTAGAAAGTCATCTTTGCAATATCCAGCGAATCCCAGAACCTTTCCATTTAGTTCAATCATCCTCTGAAGATTTTCATGTGTGGTCGTAACAGGAAGCTCATGAATTTCTGAACTCCTTTTTAATAGTCCTACAATTTTACAGCTTGGGTTAGGGAAGGTACAAACCACCAAGACTGGTATCTTGACCCAAAAGAAATATATTCATTAATCTTCTAATTGAAGACAAGGCAGCAGTGGTGGCTGCAATGGATTTTTACACTAGTCAAATCTTGCCTGCTCCCAAGTTTATCTGTGTCTTGAGTGCTCAGGATGGCTTACCAACAACTGAGTTTGCTAAGGGGAAGAAAAAAAAAAACCCAAGCAACAAAACAAAACAAAAACCCCAAACTCCACCAAAAAAAACCAAAAAAACCCAAAACAAACCACCAAGAACAACCCACCAAACCCAAAGAAAACATATTTCCCAAATCAAGAAATTACAAATTACAAACTGTCTTCCTGTCCTGGGTTCAGTTTGTTCAGCAGTAGCAGTCATTTTTATCCTTCTTAGTAGCTGGTGCAGTGCTGTGTTTTTGACTTTCAGCCTGAGAACAGTGCTGATAACACCAATGTTTTCAGTTGTTCAAAGGCTTGTTGTTGCTCCCGGCCCATTTGAAATTATTCTTCTTCTGGGTCATGTGATAAAAACAATAAAGTAACCATGAAATAAATAGCTCTTGACACTTGTGGGATGCCCTAGTGGGATAAGAAAGAAACACAATCTTTCTCACATGTTGTGAGATTCTGGAGAATGCACATACCAAATTACAGCCTTACTGTAAGCTCTCTCTATAGAACCTGGTGGTGAAGGTACGCCACGTAGATGTTCGTGTACCCAAGAGTCGGGTCACTGAGGAACCTTAGAACACATGACTTCCTTCTCAGCTAGATGCCCATCTCCACCACTCTGGGTTTTGAAAAGAAGGTATGTGCTGTTATGACCATCAGCAGAGAATAAAGTCATGCCATGACACCTCAGGCCATCAAGGCAGAGATGCAACATATAGATGGGCTCGTGATTGAGGGGTGGACTTAACAATGGACACTATTGCCCAGGGTATGGAGCAGGAGCAAGCTCCAGAACACCATCTCTCCTGCCCTGAAAGACTGTTAAAAGAGATGGAGCCTGACATCACGGACTGAATGAATCTGAAGTAGAAAACACAGCACTGCACCAGCTACTAAGAAGGAGAAAAATGACTGCTACAGCGGAATCCAGGACACCTCCAAATCACTCAGAGACCAGCTTAAACCTTTGGTAAGTTAAAAAAAAAACAAACAAAAACCAAACGACCAAAACATTTGACACACAGATTTTGACACTACCGTTCCCTCAAAAATCATCAGTAATAAACAAATCAGTTTAAGACATGCTATCTCATGCAGCTAATCCTCTTCATGAATTGAAAAAAAATCAACCTGAGATTTGGGGAAGAAACAACAGTTTGTAATGAATCCAAGAGAAAACACTTACTGGTTGTCATGGTCTTGTGGCTAATGGCAGGAAACTTCACAAGAGTTTACATAACTGTAAACACGTAAGTGCAAGTGCCATTCCAGCACCTTTCTAAACACTCCAGTCAGCAAAAGCAGCAAACTAACAGGACAGAGGCCAGGACAGGCTACTACCTCCAGCACAGTTCTAGGCTCCCATCAGCTTGCCACTCTTGGTACCTCCCTGCTTCCCCAGTTGCTGCTGCTGCAACTAGCTATGCTGAGAGCTGGAGACTGACAGTCAAACCCCTGCTACAATCAAGCTATCATTTGGCTGCATGGATATATCCTCTGACATTTCAGTGACTCACACTGATACCCAGGCCAAGAACTTCTTGTGAAAACAAACTCAGCAGGAGAAAAAAGCAAATTACTTCCCCAGACAGAGAGAAGTGGGAAGTTCTGGGTACAAAACAGCACAAGGAGAATACAGCCCGTTCACTCCTTTGCAGAAAAAGGTCTGACCATAGGCTTTTCTAAGCTATAGCTTGCAGCAACAAGAAGAAAAGACCAAACAGGCACAGAAAGTGATATTAGACTATGATGCAGACTGGGGACATGGCGGGGACAAAAGCTGTTGCAACCAAGCAACAAGTTTCTCTCTCAACTAGATTACAGGAATACTGACAGCAATCTCACTTATGTTCTCAAGAGCAAAAGGAACTAACAGGTCTCACTCTACTAATTCCACTCCTTTCCCATCTCTCCACTGCTGTTTACACATCCCCACATACAACTCCACAAATGGTTCTACCAGCAAATTGCGGCAACTAAAGAGTCAGTTGAAAAGCAGCTGCTCTCCACACCAATTTCTTTTGTTCTTGTGAAGTTATCTTTAACCCAGATCAGTTTAGTGATCTGATGTTATCACAAAGCCTCACCAACAACTTGGCAATCCCAGCCAAAATAGTGGAAAACTACTGTAACAGTAGTAATATTTTTAAGTTAACTTTGGTGATGAAGGCAACATCCCATTAAACTACACTGCTTATCAAGCTATAAACTTCAGTGTTAGCAATTTCCTTCAGTTCAAATGGAGTAAGTATGTTTCTGGAGTTGTGAAGAAGATTTAATAACTGCATTTGTAAATTACAGCAATATTTCTACTATTTAATGATACTCAATTTTTAAAGTATTTGTGTAACTGAACTATCTTTGTATTTGTGTCCATTGCACTTAATATAATTCTGATCATAAACTATTAGCTCTAGTCAAAGGACATCAATATAAGCTTTCAAATATACATATTCACATGCCAGAAAATTGCCAACTCAGGAAGTTTGGACAGAGACAAAATGAGCCAAGCAGAACCCAGCTCCAGATCCCTCACACCTTTTTTCATAGGATAAGCTTTATGATTCACAGCAAATTGGTCTCCACTAAGAAAGGATAAAAATAAACTTTACACTGGGCCATGACCTGAAGACACATACTTCTTACACAGCATTGAATGAATCTTTCAGCCTCTCTGTCTTAACCTCCAGGGAGTGCAAGAGGGGTGTTCCCTGGCCTCAGTGAGGCATTTTAAAAGGCTATTTATACTTCCCTGCAGTAACAAGCATCACATAAAACCAAAGTGTATCAAACAGAGGGGGCTTGCCAGGTGGCATGCAGTCACAAAAGACATGAATCTTGAGCTTAAAACAGCTAGCAATAAAAATGAACACAGTTAATCAAACAGCCATCATTCAGCACCTGCTTTACCAGATAGAAGCGTCCTATGACTATGCACATACACAGCACCACACAGAATTTTATGAGTAACTTACTTCTTGACTATGATGTAGATCATAGCCTTGACATACTGAAGAAACTAATGTTAGCTTACTATTACTTTTAGTTATTCAAAATCTCGTACTTCAAAATACACAACATAAGCACATCTGGACAATGGTGAAAATATACAAGGCACTTGCAACACGTATAACTGCTCCCTACTTTGCTGATCCCAAATAAAATAGCTAGTTTTATAGCAAGGAGAAAATAACAGTAAAATGGTAGATATTGTACCTCACAACAGGCTGATATAGTTTGCTAGTTCACAGGTGGAGAATTAAGAAGGAAGGCAAAAGATGGGATTTCCAGCTCACTGAAGGAAGACTTGAAGTTTCTTCCTCACATATAAGGAAAAAAGCTCTTTCTGGACTGTATAAACGTAAAGAATAAGACAAGGCG
>NW_009927614.1:0-3717 GCF_000696875.1 Nestor notabilis | reverse complement strand
CAGCAGGAATCTGCAATGACAAGTAAGACACTTGATCTATTTAGGGAAAATAAAATTCAGAGTATCAGTGGTGTGGGGCCACAACAAGTGGATACAGTATAAAATTGATTCAAACACAAATTACACCTAGAAGATGAAGAATGGTCCAAGCTGTACCTAACGCTGAATGGCAGGGATGATAACTTCTCAATATATGCCTAGCAATGTTAGTAAAACTTCATTTAAAAAACCATTTAATTGCATTTAACTTGTGCAGAGTTTGCTGTTCAGTCCTAAACAATATGGGGGTTTGAATACTACCCTGTAGAGCAAACTGCTCATCTACATATGCTTCTAAGTGCACATTTTATTTTGCCTGATTAGTAAAGTTTGGTTTTTAGCTTCTACAATATAGAAATTTCAACTATAGCGCCATATAATTACCAGCAGTAGGATCACAGAATTACTCAATAGTTTAGGCTGGAAAAGACCTTTGAGATCATTGAGTCCAGCCATTAACCTAACACTATCAAGTTTACCATTACACCATGTCCCTAAGTGCCACATGTACATGTCTTCCAAGTATCTCCAGGGATGGTGACTCAATCACTTTCCTGTGCAGCCAGTTCCAATGCTTGAAAACCCCTTCAGCAAAGAAATCATTCCTAATATCCAGCCTAAACCTACTCTGGCTCAACTTGAGGCCATTTCTTCTTGTTCTATCACTTGTCTCTTGGGAGAATAGACAGACACCACACCTTGCTGCAATCTCCTTTCAGGCAGTTGTAGAGAACAATAAGGTTTCCCCTGAACCTCCTTTTCTCCAGACTAAACCACCTCACTTCCCTCAGCTGCTCCTCATAAGACTTGTGCTCTAGACCCTTCACCACCTTTGTTGGCCTTCTTTGGATGCACTCCAGCACCTCAATGTCTTTCTTGTAGTGACAGGCCCAAAACTGAATATAGTATTCGAGGTGTGATCTCACCAGTGCCAAGTACAGGGGGATGATCGCTTCCCTGGTCCTGCTAGCCACATTATGTCTGATACAAACCAGGATGCTGTTGGACCCAGCTGCAGGACCCAGGTGCTGAACCTTATACAAGTGGTCACAGCCCATTGATCCAGCCTGTCCAGACCCCTCTGCAGAGCCTTCCTACCCTTCAGCAGATCAACACTCCAGCCAACTTGGTGTCATCTGTAAAATTCCTGAGGGTGCACTCAATCCTCTTGTCCAGATCACTGCTAAAGACATTAAACAGAACTGGGTCCAGTACTGAGCCCTGGAGAACACCAGTTGTGACTGTCCATCAACAGGATTTAAGTCCATTCACCATCATCCTTTGGGCTCAGCCATCCAGGCAGTTTTTCACTCAGCAGAGCACGCCTGTCCAAGCCACAAGCAGCCAGTTTCCCCAGGACAATGCTGTGGGAAACAGCGTCAAAGGCTTTACTGAAGTCCAGGTAAATAACATCCATAGCCTTTCCCTCATCCACTGAACAGGTCACCTTGTCATAGAAGGAGATCAAGTAACCAAAGTAACCATACTGCAACACCAACTATATATTCTGTGATCATTGTGTACAACAAATGTTTAGGCAGGCTCTCAGCAACTGTTAGCACAGCATAGTATCCTGCACGGTGCTGAAAACTGCACAGAAGCTCTGCCAGCTCTTATCTCCCCTTAAAATGAAAAAGGAGCTGGGGGGAAAAGGCCAGGCAGTGCTTCATGAACAGCTTCCTAGGTCGTAAAAAAAGGCTGTTGCCAGCTTCTAAGCTAAAGCGGCCAGGAACACCAACACACTTAATGTGCCTTAGTTACACAGACCATAAACACAGAGTGGACACTGTACACATGGAGTTGCAATAATCACTAAGCACATTTTCAACCTCAGATAAAGTATGTTTTTTTACAGTTTCTAGCCCATTCTGCTTATGTCAAAAGTAAAAACAGAAATCCCTTAGCTACCTAAAGGATAGTAGAGAAACAAAACTGGGGGGAAGGGAGAATAAAAAAAAAAATCAAGGCCATTCCACAAACACACCTATTACAGCCAACCATGTAAGCATATGTTTATTTTTAGGCATGTATTTTGATTCTCCCGATATCAGGAAGACCTAATAAGCACGATAACTTAAAAAAGACCTAACTTAAAATAATTTAATTTTAATAACTTAAAAAAAAAAAACCCAAAAGCAAATAACTAAAAATTATTAATAGCCCTAAACTAGCACCAACCAAACTTAGTGAAAGAAACCTCCTGCTGTTTCTAATGGTTTAAGGATCAATTCCTAAACTTAGAACATGACTTTCTACTCCCTGTTTTATCTAGTGGGGGAGGGGAAGAATCCAATAGAGATGAAAAACGGTAAAACAGAAAGAGTGAAGGGGCATGTTTTTGCAATCATGTTTTATTTTCCCCTCAATATATAATCAAACAATTACCAGAAATTGACCTTTAAAAGCAAAACAGATTTTAATATTTGTGTTCAATTCTGGTTTTCATGAATCAATTTGAGATGGCTATGAGGTGAAAAAGTACATTAAGGATGGGAGAAAGTATCTGGGTGAAGGAAGAGACATATCAAATTAAGAATTATTTATGATTTTTTTATGTTCTGGAAGAGTCAGAGTAACAGCTACATTAGGTATTCATCAGACTATGTATTCTCTGCTTTGAAGATCAAAGAACTTTGAGTGACCATTTTAAAGAACTTTATTAAAAAGCATCTCTACCATAATAAACCATGGGATAAACATCCTATAAATTTACATAGAGACATAAAAAAGCCAGTGGCTGCTACAATATACATTTACTAATTCCCAGACTGTCAATGCTCCTTATGTTAGGTTCATTTTAAGAAGAGTTTCTGTGGTATAAATTTTTATCTGAGCCGTCCTCCACCTTACATTATCCAAATATTAGCTCAAAACATTTACATGAATAAGTACTCTCTAACAAAGAAAAAAGAGCAAAACCACTGTTTCTTCACCTTAAGCAACATCCTTTTAGAAGCAACATGAAACAAGTATATTTACATTTCCTTTGGGAGACTTAACGTAACATCCGCACAAAGTTTTCCTAAAGCAACAGCACGTACCGTAGCTCTGTTTTAAAGAAGCAGAATTAAAAAGAAAAGGAGGGGAGTGAAAAAAACCCAAGTGAAAAAAATCAAACCAAACCACAAACCAAAACCCCTCTGATCACCTAAGCAGTGTATCGGAAACACTGCTACTCTAGGGAAGCCACTGTAGGGTACCAAGAGATAAGTTTCCTATTTAAATAGTGCTGCTGTCGGACACTGTTCAGAAAGATGCGCATTTTGGACAGCAGCGCCTCAGCCCACACCTGCCCGCCCACAGGCAGCAGAGGCAGCACCAGCGAGAGGTCGCCCTACGGAGCTCGGCCAGACCTCCACAGGGATGGGCTGCGCGCACCTGAATAAACTCCCTCAGTCACAACAGTTCAATCCCGGAATATCCAGCGCCTAAGGCATTAAGGCATGCAGAAACCTACCCCTCACACGCTGTTGCTCTTTCCTTCCCACTCTCTCTCCCCACCCCCCTTCCTTAAAAACCGAAAATCACACAACTAAGAGGCTTGAAAGTCCGTGGAAGTTCACAGAAAAATCTCCCCAAACCAAGCACAAGCCCCCTAGAATCGAGACGCGTTTCCCGTCAGTCCTTCAGGTTGCAGCCGGCTCGGCCTCCTCCGGCGCAGGCGAAGCTCCCCAGGGC
>NW_009927613.1:0-7053 GCF_000696875.1 Nestor notabilis | reverse complement strand
GGGGTGATGGGTTTAAACTTACACAGGGGAAATTCAGATTAGATGTAAGAAAGTTCTTTACAATGAGGGTGCTCAGAGAAGCTGTGGCTGCCCCATCCCTGGCAGTGTTCAAGGCCAGGTTGGACACAGGGGGTTGGAACTGGATAAGCTTTAAGGTCCTTTCCAATCCAAACCATACTATGATTCTATGATTCTGTGAAACAACTACATTTAGCTTCTGGCAAGAATTTTGGGATTTTGTTAGAGGCTGCCTGGTGGCCCATCTCACCTTTCTACCAAATGATAGACGAAGCCAAGTTTCATTTAACTACAGAAAACTCACAAAAGCCTAGCAAAAACATAGTCAGATTTGAAATAAACTACCAACATCTAAGTTCTATATTGCCTCAATTGACCTTCTCTTTCCTACATCTGCTGTAGGATTACGAGGAAGGAAAGAAGTTTAATCCACTGCTTTGAGAGTTTCACAACAAAGGTTCATATTATTCAGGCCAGCACTTGATCTGTCACTCAGGATCAGACAGCTACAGGTGATGAGGAAATCTGCATCAATACCTGCATTGTTTTGACTTTTAAATTGTCAGGGAATGAAATGCTGCTGCCAGAAGGAGAGATCCCGGAGAAGAACCTGTCTCATGGCAGCCAGCTGGAAGAGGCAGGAGTTAAGCCAATAGCTACAATATCAGTCAACAAGAAGCAGCCTTGTTCACACACAGGGTAAGAAGGCTGCAGAGAGAATGCCAGGAGAAGTGGGATGTATTCAGGGTGCTGCCACTGTTATTTTGCAACACACATGGTCCTATCAGCACGTTTCATCCTTGCTCCCAGATGCCACCTTCTTTGGAGCCAAAATCACCCTGGCTGTTCTCCCCTTGGCAGGTCTGAAGCCCCAGGTGAGCCTGCAGGGAGTTGTTTGGGCCTCAGTGACACCAAGCCAAGCCTGCTAGATAGGAGCATACTGTGGCCATGGGAATGAATATGCACAGATGAACTACAACTGAAGGGTTTGCAGTTCATCAGCAATACCTCACAGGAGTTAATACTTGAAACGGGCTTAGAAGCTGCACAGCCCATGTATACATGACAAAAACAACCACCATAAACCAAGAACACTCCTGGTACAACAGGACCCCAAACGAAGCACCATAAATTCAGCGAAAGCCCAAAGCGCCCGAGCTGGTTGGACAATGTTCAAAGGCTTGAGGTCACAAACTTCTACCGCAGCGTGTGCTGGTGAGGGGGACACTGGTGAATTAGCACTGAAATTATCTATTAAGAACGCCCCCTGCAAGCAGGAAAATCTCTGGGCACAAATCTAAGATCATACAAAGAAAGCTCATCTCTGGAAACCCAATTTAGCTTCAAAGACCAAGCTGTACAAGTGGCTTTCTATCATGCACAGCATGAGTCCACTTAAAAATACTGCATGACTTTGAATTTTCAGAGGCCCAGAAATATATACTACTTGCTTAAAAAATAAACCCAACAAACATGGTTTTTTACTTCAGTGAAGGATCTTTTCCAGTGCCCACTTGGGCACTTGTAAAACCATAAATCTTCACCTTCTCATGAAGTTTAGAAATGACACTGGTTAGCTCGACTACTTAGAAAATGGCCTAATTGAAGATCATTCTGGAGTTCGAATGAAATGTTCTGAGCTATTTCCCTGTGGTTTGCAAAGGGAAGTTTTGGTGGGTTTGGTTTTGGAGGGGTTTTTTGTGCATTAATGTCCTAAGTTATTTGCCTCCCAATCCATGGTTTCAATTCCAAAAGCCGTTTATCATCAGTGTAACATTTTGAAGAGGATACAAATCTGATGACTGCTTATAGTTCCAAGACTGCCAGGTAACAACCAGTACTTCTACATCCTCAATCTCCCTTCTCGTGCCTGCACACCAGCACCTTGACATAGACCAGCAGTCAACACTGCACACCGTGTGTCACTTCACAACTTCAGCCTGCTTCTGACATACTGAAGCATGTCTCGTACACCATTACTAAGCCACTTGCTCTGTAAGTAAGACAGAAAGAAGACTAGAGGATGCAGAAGGCATTCAAGAGGAAGACAGATCAAAACAGCACTTTATATAATAGGAAGTGGCTCTTCTACATTCCGCAAGCATATAAAATAATTCAGGGGGGTGGGGGAGAGAAAAGCACACACAGAGAGGTCTCTGTGGCATATCTAAAACTCCAGAATATCCCTTAGACAATCTCTAGGAAGAAAAACAGGCACATCCAGACACGGGAGATGTGATTTATCTCCGAAGGCAACAGAACATAACTTTACTAATCCACATTATGATATGGCCTCTGTCTTCACACAAATGCAGGTTAGAGCACTGCATCTTCACCCCAACTAGTAAGTGCAGGGAAAAGTACAGATGTGGGTAGAAAAAATATTATGTCTTTAACAGAATCCAAGCAAGTTTGGATTTAAACCAGAATTGTTCATTCTGCCTTACATGACAGTAAGCAGATACTAATGTCTATTCCTACTTCCCATGACTATAACTGAAGTCAAACATGACATTCAAGATTTCCAACAGCATTCCATTCAATGCAAGGAGGCCTCCTTACACTAAAACAATGATTCTGATTCTGCAAGTTAGTCAATTTTATATACACCTACAGAATCAAGCACGAAAAAATTATCTACAGAAAACAGCTACCAAAACGAGGGAGTACATCTGCTTTGCAAATAGTCCTGAGACAAGACCCACTCTCGAAGAAGGAAGAGCTCCCCCAGACTCCTAACACACAGGGCAGGTGGGAGCCTGAGCTGTAAGAAGTGGTCCCATCTCCTCCGGTGCCCATAGAACTTGTTGGGGTACATATCACAGTAACCCCTGGGTCTCCTTGATTAAAGGAGAGATAACCACAGTCTCCCTACCACAGCCATGAGGGCAACTACCAGTCCTGGTCAGAAAAGCCCATGTCCATTCCTCAGCCATGTCCAGCCTGGACGTTAGAACACCACCAGAGTAGACAGGCCAGACAGTTTTCCTTCCATATTAAACACCAAAGCCACAACTGCAGCAAGTTGCATCCTTAATCAGCGATGAGTTCTCAGTGTTAGCAGATGCATTCATAAACTGACTGGCAAGATTCCCTCTGAGAGCTCTTTCCAATCTAGTGCATCTGATGGCAGGGGGCAATGACAGATGACAGCAAACCATCATCTGTCACTGCCCATGAGAGCTATACTTGCACACAAAGTTATTGCTGATGCAATTTCTTGCAAGCCAGCACCAGAGGGGAAAAAAGAAAACAAGATGCTGAAGTAAACACTATCAGCTGGCTGGTAATAACCTCCTTGACCCCTAAGTGGATTCCTGTTGATGCTCACACATAATTCTATTCAGTCCAATCTCCATTCTGCTGAAACACCCAGGTTAAAATTGAGTTTTGTCCTTTCCCAGATGCTATTGAACTTCAAAGCCTAGTGACTTCTCCTTCTGTAGAAGGAGATTTCACTTCACATCCTCTTCTGTAGAAGCACATTACTGTTATATTCATTCAAACTCCACGCATGTGAATGCTGCTTGTGAACAGCTCATTACCTGGCCAGCAAAAGGAAAACTTCCCACCTTTGCAGATAAAAAACAGATGTAAGAGGAAGGAGCTTTCATTCAGCAAGCCACAAGGCAAATCTTTTCTCAAATCATAGAAAGTTTGTGTCTTACGAGACCCACGGTGGGGATAAACCTTTTCAGGTCAAGTCTTTGACTCCAAATGATGCTATTTAGTTTAGCACATGACTCTACAGCTCATAACACGCTCGCTGACATGTTCTCAGGCTAATTCTATAATCATTAACAGCAAAATTAATGATATCAATATACCAACATTCAGAACACCCAACAATCCATATTCCAAACATAAAGCCAAGGAATTAAACAGCATACCTAATGATGCTAGGATATTATACTAATGGAACGGAAGTTACCATTTCTGAAACAGTCCATTAAGATTGTGCATGAAGTGCTTTTAACTCCCCTAGATCTTACTCTTTTGGTCATACCCTTCCAATTAGCATCTTTTTAGGCTCTGGGGAATTTACTGTCAACTTTTAATGCCCTCATGATTCAGGGATTATCCTCATGATAGTGTCATCATCATGTAGATTAAATTCAAATGCACAAAATGAATACACAGCTGGAACAGCTCCATTTCCCCAACCTCAGATATAGATGTTAATGCTTCATGCTTCAAATCCCTCTTTTGAATCAGGCAGAGTGAGACTGGAACACAGGTCTCTCTAGCCCCTGAGGGACCTCATATTGGTCAGTCACTCCCTTATTTTATAGAGCAGGAAAACTGAAGAATTCTGTTCCTCTCTAAGAAAAGGTTCACAGAAGGAATTCTAACTGGAGTCACCGGCTGCATGTTTCCTTTCCATCTCTCCCTTTATTCTGTGCATACCTCCCAACCCACTTTGGAAGCAGGAGGTGTGACCTAGCAGCCACCCCCCACGCTCCGCACTGTGCAGTTAAAGCCAAGTGCCAGACTCAAGCTGGAGAATCCCAGAAGGCAAATGCCAGCTCCAGGGGTTGGTCATCTGTGCTTCAGAGGCCACAGACTGAGGCCACACAAAATTGGCAGTGGTGATGTGAGCCAAACATGCCTGATGTCTTATGACATGGGACTGTTTTAGCAAGTCTGGACTTGTATTTCACGTCTCTGAAATCCTCAGATGCCAACAGTGTCTGAAAGTCATCTACAGAGCACCCTTTTGTGTTGCTACTGACACCAAAGAACCACTCTTTCAGCTCTAAGTGCAGGCTGTTGCAGACTGGCACTTAATTCATTAAAATTACCGCTTCTGTTTCTCATTGCTCTGATAATATATATGCTGTTACACAGCAACAAATGAGAAGCTCCAAATTGTATGCATGACTCTGAAAGGAAGTGGTGGTTCCTGTATATACAAACTTTGATCTACCACAGGATGGTCAACAGCATCTGTTACTGGAATATCCTACATTATTACAGCTGTTTAGCTAAACAGATCACAAGAAGATCGTTCCATCTTCCTGGCATAAACCCAGGGAAGCTGCTGAGTGGCCGTGACCAAGTACCAGCAGAAATCCATAGGATTTGGCTGGAGGGCTGTGGCTCATTGCCCGCATTCTCCAGTGGTAGGAGCCTTACATTGTTGGTTCCAGGCTCACATTTTTAGCTGCAATACTACACGTGTGATTGAGCACGCTAAAGAAGGTGACACAAATGACATGCCACAGACAATTATGTTTGCAAATGCCAGTCCAACCAACACGCAAGTCTTCCACATTTTAAACCTGCTCTGAAGGCCCTCTGTGAAGAGCTGTTTTAACATAACATGGATGTACCCAAGTTGCACAGCCTGTGTGCACTGTACAGCCCGTCCAAAAGCTGAAAAGAAATGGCAAAAGCCATCCTCCTGCACAGGCAAAATTTCTGCACGAGAAAACAGGCCATGCTCAGGAAACTCAGATATATATCAAGACAGAGCCGTGTACACAGATCCTATTGCTTCTGCGTGAAGCTCCTGGCACGAGGAGCAGTAATGTCTTATGCTCCTTCTCAACCAAGAGAAAGGGCATTTCCAAGGAATTAAGAGATCTTGTTTCAAGAATCAGCTTTGCCACAGGACATCTGAAGAGGGTAAGCTACTTCCCCCCAGCACTGCAACTATGAAAGGGGAGATAATTCTCCCCTTACACAAAGGCTAAGAAGCCAGAATGATTTTCATCAGCGAAATGTAGGAACACTGTGGAGATGAGTACAAGCATTTCAGTCTGTAAGTCAGAATGGCTCACTTGACCTTCAGCTTTAACTTACCTACACCCCCTTCCTGCATGTCCTTCTCAATTTCAGTAAAAATATTGATTGAAAGTTTAACATATGTGAAAGGGGCATCTAAATCTGGATAGGCAACACACTGATAGGCGAAAGCTACTGGTATGAGTTGTCAGTGACAAGACACATCTGCAGCGAGTACACTGAAAACCTATTTCTGGCAGCAGCAAAGCAGAGGCACTTTTCAAACTGATTTTCCACATTTTAAAATACACTGTGTGCCAATCTAATGAGAGAAGCTTTTTCACCTCATCCATTGAGTATGTGTGACATCATTTACTCAAAAAGTACCACTGCAGCATCTCCGACAGGCTCTTCCCAACAACTTTCACCACCCAAAATGTCTACAGGTTTCTGTCTTCTGGTTATGTCTGCAGAAGGGTACAATGCAAAGCCAGAGATTTAGCTGAGATAATTTTAGACTATGACACTTGCTGATCACATCCTATGTGAACAAGCCAAATTGCTCCGCATACACATAGTCTGCAACCAACTCAAACCCACACACTGCAGAGGACGTACTCTGCACCTACAGAAAGCACACTGTCTACCACATTCCTTTGAATACAGTATTTACAGGGCACTGTATTATTTAAAATGGAATTGCTGAATCATTTTTCTTTGTTGTCAAGTACCAGTTACTTATTAGCCACCTCACTGAATTATGGGCCATTGTATTACTGTAACCCATCACACTGGGTTTAAGACAACTGCTACTAAAAAGCCATTGTGGATCTGTACCTAACAGACAATTCAACTTCAGGGGAAAAGCCCTGAGCTAGAGAACAGAAAGGCAAAGTTCCAGCTATCTTCATATCCCCAAAGTATCGTAACAACAAGGAATTCTCGTGGGGCAGGGGAAGCATATCTGATATTAAATGGTTCAGTCTAGTCTAGTCTAGTGACTGCTAGGAAAAGGATGACAACTGCAAGACTCAGATTGTCCTTGAGACAGCTCTGCTGCTTCTCAACACACGTGATGCCAGATTCCCTTTGGGAACTTTTAATCACAGCATGGGCTGGTGACAGAGTGAAGATCAGGTCATGGAGAACTGGCTGGCAGAAGGACCTGGTAGATGACTGTAACATGTGCCACCACAACAGGGACTTTAGCAGCAAGGGGAATAAGAGCTCAGGAAGTCCTAAGTCTTACCTTCATTTAGGAGGATGTTCTTCACCAACAACGAGTGGTGTCCCTCAGGGATCGGTGTT
>NW_009927612.1:1899-13006 GCF_000696875.1 Nestor notabilis | reverse complement strand
TAAATCAGCATTGTGACGAGTGACTATTAATACGAAACAATAAATGCTTATTGCAAATATGATTAAACACACTCTGGTCAGATCTTTTGTCATGTCAACCCTTCGTGCCCCACGTTGGGTGCCAAAAAGAAACTGTCATGGTTCAAGCCCAGCAGGCAACTTGGAACCACACAGCGTCTCGCTCACTCCCTCTCCTCTTCCTTCCTCCCCCCACTCCTGGAGGGATGGGGAGGAGAATCGGAGGAATGTAACTCCCACAGGTTGAGATAAGAACACTCCAGTAACTAAGGTATAATACAAACCACTACTGCTACCAATAATAATGATAAGAGGAATAACAAGGGGAGAGGACACAACCGCTCACCACCCGCCGACCGATACCCAGCCCGACCCGAGCAGCGATCTGGCCTTCCAGGTAACTCCCCCCAGTTTATATACTGGGCATGATGTGCTGTGGTATGGAATACCCCTTTGGTCAGTTTGGGTCAGGTGTCCTGCCTCTGCTTCCTCCTGGCTTCCCCTCCTCCCTGGCAGAGCATGAGACTGAGAAAAGTCCTTGGTCAGAGTAAACATTACTTAGCAACAACTAAAAACATTGGTGTTATCAGCGTTGTTCCCAGGCTGAAAGTCAAAGCACTGCACCAGCTACTAAGAAGGAGAAAAAATGACTGCTACAGCTGAACCCAGGACACCAGGGTACCTTTTATTCCTGCAGGTAGCTGTGGTTAGCGTTGCTTATTTGTATTCAAAGCACACCTAAATCAACTAAACTGCAGCTGCCAGAAAATGTGCTTTCTCTCCTTTCTCTCGCCATCCAAATAGTGGAGCTTATCTTGAATTCAGCAGTCTCTTTGATGTCTGTTCATTTTACTGAGTATTTCGCAACTCAGGTTAATTGAGGACATGGTCTGTGGTTGACTCAAGAGTTGCTTTAATAAGATTATGTTTATTAAACTGAACTGTTTGTCCCCATAATGGACAATAAGAATGTTGTCTGTGGTATTAGAAATGGATTAAGATACACTCAGTCAAATTAAATGTTTTGTATAACAAATTTTCTCTGCGGAGAGTAGTACTGCTGATTTTTACATGTGTCTTGTTTCACTTGTACTAGCGCATGTCAGAGGGCAGCAGTTTCTGGATCGCAGTTGTTCACAGGGATTCATTTTCCTGTGTGAATCATTTCACCTGGCAACTGCTTGGTATGTAGTGGCATGGCAGTGCATCAGTGGTGGAAACCCACAGTGCAGGACTGGCGAGCATACCATGGGCTGTTTGTGCACTCATAGGGAGTTGTCACAGTTCCTGCTTGGGGATGCTCTGCCCACTTTGGTTGCCTAACATTGTTTGGAGGCTGAAATTCACTGTGGGCAGGGGAATTTTTCATTACTGCTAAACCCCTGTGTGGAGCTGGTATGAAGAGGAGACTAGATGCTTCGTAAAAAAGGAGAACATTGATCAGATGTGAGAAATATGTCTTCCTTGGGACCATTTGACACAGTTCTGCTTCTTTCATCTCCTACTGGACTTCTGATTCTTCTTATGCAAAGTTGTCCTTTTTCAGGGGCCTTCTCTAGCTTTACGCTTTCACAATTTTATAGTTACAGGTTCTATCCCAGTGAAGAGGCAAATAATTATTTCAAACTCAAACAGCAGCCATAATTTTCTCTCTCATGAAAACCCAATAATGCCCATGAAATTAAGGGCAATCCACAAAAGAAATTATTTGATGGAATTGTCTGGGGGGTTTTAGCTCTGAATTTAGTATTGGCATTAACAAAACATACCCTACCAAAAGAGAATATTGGAAGCTTGAGAAAGTATTGAAGCTAAAATTTCACTTAGAAGTGGTGAAAAACTCAAAACATAGATAACCCTCCCAACATAATTGTGAAGTGCTATGTTTGTTTTTTCCCCAGTAACTCACAATGAGATTAATGCTTGCTCTCACGTTAAAAAAATTACCTCTTTTTCTACTCACTTTAAATTTCTCTGTCCTCAGCCAGAATGATTTCAAGCACCCAGATGACAGGTACTTGGTTATGTTAGTTATCTACCTGCATACGACTGGAGACAAACTTCACATCAAAGAAGAAAATTCTTCAGTCCTGGTTAATAGCTTTATACGAGTCCCAGATTATGGGACCAAATTATTAGGCTAAATTATAAAAAATAAAGTTTACCATTTCTTTTACAGGTCACCACTTGACTTATCATAGAATCATAGAATGGTTTGAGTGGGAAAGTTAAGATCATCTAGTTCCAACCCCCCTGCCATGGACAGGGACACCTCCCACTAGACCAGGTTGCTCAGGCCCTGTTATGGCAAAGGTTTCACTTTTGACACAAGAAACTTATAAGGAACATCTTAAAGCATTTATTTGGTAAGATGGAAGCAGTTTTGTGAAACACTGTAGGATGACCTTGTGTCATAAATATAAAAATAAATATTAAAAAATTTTTTTAAAAAATTGAAAAGCTAACCAAAATTGAAGAAAAAAGCAGAAGACAGACTCTGAAATGGTAATCAGGGTTTTTTTGTGACCAAGACCTTTTGTGAGTTTCTCATTCAAGCAGAGAATTAGGAGAAATTTACTTTCTACATTTTTAATATTTTCTTGATTAAAAAGAGAGTTTTCAAGTTTATTGCCTATATATAAAACTAGGGAGGATAGCCATGAGATTCTGCCACTAAGAAATGGTAAAAACTCAGTGACTGATGACAAGCAAGATTGTAGAGATCTTCTTTACCCCATACCTCTAAGTGTTTAAAACCAGATTGAGAGGGGATTTGAGCAACCTGGTCTACTGGAACGTGTCCCTGCCCATGGCAGGATGTTGGAACTAGACGATTTTTAAGGTCCCTTCCAACCTAAACCATTCTATGTTTTTATGATTCTTAAAACAAGATTGGATTTAAGGATCCTAATAGCACATTCTGAAGTCTTCTGCGTGTAGAACTTGACAACTCAAGTATAATGTGCATGGAAACCTCTCATGACAGAGTTTTGATGGAAGTCACCAACTGAAAGATGTCTCCTTTAACATTTATAACATTCACACCCTGCCTAAAATATCCTGGTATCAAAATATCAGCACATTACAAATTGGAAAAGGCTGATTGTTCTTTTTAAAATGTCAACTGTTTCAACTGTAAATGTATCAAAGACAAAACTTTGGACACACTTCAGGTATTTCCAAATTATTCCAGTGTTATAAACATACAAAATTGGCTAGGAAGGCATTTTTAAGCTTTTACTACTTTTTTCCTTGCTTAAAGTTCTTTTCTTCCAAGTATGACATCCTGTTTGCCACTTGGTACAGTATTTTAATACTCTCTTTTTTCTGATTCAGTACTTTTCACATCCAGTATTTTTCCCCACCCTTACACTAACCTCCAAATTACTCAGGAAAACAAAAAATTCAGACTGGACTGGCACATTTTTTGAAAAACTATGACCCCTTCCCTTAATCTTTAAAGGTAGAACAGGTAAAGTTTTGGAGAGCCACTGTCAACTGCCACTCAAACGTAGTGCAGTTGTATTTTTTTACACCTTGTCCTTGTTTTACGGCACAGCTGTTTTTTGGGTGGTTGGTTTTTTTTTTGGTTTTTTTTGGTGTTTCAATGCTTCGACATTTATAGTCCAGAAATGATAACATGGGCTATAAGATAGTAAGTGAGCTGTCACTCAGAATTTCTTCTACCTCAGTACCTATTAAGCAAGTTTCTTAAAGGCTTTATATCTATCAGGTTTAGCTCTGCTGAGAAGTCACGAGTCTATGGTGTCTCAATAGGCTTTAAAATACCTATACTGTAATTTGTTCATGTCATGCTTTAAGCCCAGGTGGTAACTCGGAACTGTGCAGCCGTTCACTCAGTTCCCCCATTTTCCTCCCCCCACTTCCGGAGGCTTGGGAAGGAGAATCGGAGGAATGTAACTCCCACGGGTTGAGATAAGAGCAGTCCAGTAACTAAGGTATAATACAAACCACTACTGCTACCACCAATGATAATGATAAGGGAAATAACAAGGGGAGAGGACACAACCGCTCACCACCCGCCGACCGATACCCAGCCCCACCCGAGCAGCGATCTGGGCCTTCCAGGTAACTACCCCTAGTTTGTATACTGCTGTGGTATGGAATACCCCTTTGGCCAGTTTGGGGCAGGTGTCCTGTCTCTGCTTCCTCACAGCTTCCCCTCCTCCCTGGCAGAGCATGAGACTGAGAAAGTCCTTGGTCAGAGTAAACATTACTGAGCAACAACTAGAAACATCAGTGTTATCATCAGCGTTGTTCCCAGGCTGAAAGTCAAAACCACAGCACTGCACCAGGTACTAAGAAGGAGAAAAAATGACTGCTGTAGCTGAACCCAGGACAGTTCACTGCTTTGAATTCTTGCTGTATTCTTATTTCAGAATAAACCTTTGTAGACCTTTATTTTCCAAGATGCTTAAAATTGATCAAAAAAGACAATGTTTTTATTTACTTGTTCCTGTGGAACACACATGAAACATATGCTCATTAGTTACAGGAACTGATTAGAATGATAATATTTTCAAATGGCCAACATCAAATAAACCTAGGGAGTAAACATCAGTGCAACATGGTAAACAAGCTATGAAGTGCAGCTGAGTGTGAAAATGATTATCAAGGGATAGGGTTTGTGAGTACTGGGCAAGTAAAGCAAAGTACTTTGGAATAATAATGTAATTTTCTCATGCAATATGCCAGATTACTTCTCCCTCAGCTCTGCTCTTGCTACCCTCTTTCAGTAATATTATTCATTTAGTGCATTCAATTCCTGAGCCATTGCTGTCTAGGGCAAAGACCATTAAGTTGCATGTGTGTGCATATGCACATGCACACACTACTGCTGATATTACTTTTCTTAGTAGCTTTTAGATGTTCGCAAAATCTAGAGTACTCTATTTCATCAAGCAGAGGCCATTAAACTGCTTGTAAACCAGGGCACTTGAAGGGAAATTAATCTTTTGTCTCTTGGTAGCAAATATGATATAAATATTGTTATACTGCTTAATCGGAGGAACTTTAATTGGTTTTATCATCTTATTTAAGTTTAAATTTTTGTGGATTGTACTTAACAATTAGATGCTTAAAGGGATCTATTTATTTACAGTGCTGCACTTGATGTCTGCAATGTCACATTTTGGAGCCAAGTGTAAAGGCATCGGAATTACAGAAGGCTTTCATTAGGTTTTTCTTGGTATGAGTTTCTGCATGGTCTTAAATTGGAAAGTTATCCTAATCCACATTTTAAGTGTTGTTACTTACAATGGACACTTTCTGTAACAGTGGGACAAGTGTTTGTAAATATGTGCATCTATTCATCTCTTTTCATCTGATGAGTTCAGTAAGCTTCCAGTGCCCAGTTATTTAGCATTAGAAGTTATTCTTACTAAATTAATTTTACAGATTTGTGAGATGAGGCTCATGTACTCCAAATAGATAGTGATATATCCAGGGAACAGTGGGGATTTTCAAAGCAGTCTTTTTGCAGTAACTTGAACTGAGTAATGCAGAAATAGGGGCAGTAGGTCCATGATGAGATTACAGCCTACTCTGTTCTTTGGTTGCGGTTTTTTCATATGCATTCTGAAATTAAAAGCATTAACAAGAATCTGATCAAAATGAGTAATGTACCAATTCCAATGTACCAATTAGAATGAGTACAGCCAGTTCCAAACTCCATACTTTCTAATACTTATCGGGCACCCACCTGACAGAAAACAATTTTCAATCTGATTTATACTGGGAGTGCAGTTCCAGATACCGGCCACATTTCAGCAAACCACTGTAACTATGCAGCAGCAGTAAATGCTGAGTCAAGTGAGCCCAGGGAAAGAAAGTAGGATTTACTTTTACTCATTTGTGGAGGATTCATCAGAACTCTTCATGTGTCACCTGAGAAGGAGCTCCCTCACAGATGTACACCAGCTCGGCCTGACCTCCTGGTTGCACCATCTAACACACACGATTAATTACCTTTCACAGAAAAGCATGTATCTCCTTTGCTGGATGTAGATATAGAATTTCCCAAAGAAACTACACAGATCTGGTATGCACAGATGGTATAAAGTTCAGTCTAGGACCAGTGAAGAATCATTCTAATACCACATGATCAGACATAAACAAGTATTCCTTGCCTTCAACAAGCCATGTTGCCATCTTTCTAATTATTCCATAGTTAGGGACCATTTTTTAATACAATGTTCAAAAATGCTTTCAACTTGATATTGGTGAATTTGGAAAGACATTGCTTACAGTTATTTCTATCCTGTGTTTGTTTCACAGGGAGACATCTTGATGCTACAGGACTCTGGCTCTAAAGCTGAGAACTGAAAAATGATACCAGAGATAGTTTTATTAATGGTGTGATATATCTCCCAGACTCTGTTTCTGTAATTGTACTGATTACATGTAATGGCATGGACTGATAGAAGACATAATAGGTACTTTATTTGTGATGATTCATACAAGATATGCCTGGCTCATGTTACAGTATAACTCTCAGGTCTATAAAACTTTACACCACGCTATCATCTCTATCCTCTGTAAGCAGAATAAACTAAGTATGTATTTAAACTTGAATGCACCTAACTTCTTATTTTGGAGTAAGTTTCCAGGTGCACCAGGAAAAAACTTTTTTCATTTCTTCTCTTCCTTCTGTTTCTGCCTAGATGAAATGACTAAGTTCTGTTCTTTTTAAAGAGCAAATCTAAAGAGACATCACACATCCAAAGAACAGATGAGTCAAAATACAGTCTGATTAACAGACTGTAGATTTCTAAGAGCACAAATAGCTCTTAGTAACCTGGATCTGATCTTTAAAATGTTAATATTTTTAATAATTAAGTGAATCACCAGGACAGTAAACATAAAACAGTATATCTTACCAGAACAGCAGGGATCAGACTACAAAATCCTGGCAATGGAAATCCTGTAGACCTCAGCACTTAGTATGATTAATGCAAGCTATCACATTGAATACAAAAATTTGCAAAGAGCAAAACCAAACATCAGGGAAGGGACTGCTTGTTTAATATCCATGGGTCCCTTTTGTGTACAGGTTTGCTATCTACTATAGACCATCTGAAAATATTTTTGCAAACACTGAATTTTACCTGTGATTTACCCATGATTGTTCCATTTGATGAACAGAATCACCAATATGTAAACTATAGCTAACAATGTTAAAATTTAGCTGCTTATTCTCTAGCACTAATTCTTTGGGGACAACAAGGTATTGTTTTAGATCTCGAGGTGCAGTGGGGAGGTGGTTTGCTTCTTTCTTCATGGAAAGATGTCACATTTCTTGGTTTGCATCTACAGAGCTCAGACATTACTGAGCTTTGCTTGGAAGGCAAACTGCAGTGTTTTTAATTTCGAACCTTCCTTTTGTTCAGAGTTGTGTCAAAAGGGTAAAGATCACGATCAAGCATGAAGTGGAATTGTTTCTATTATATAGTGGGGTTTTTTTTTTTCTGTGAAGAATATTTTTTGTCATTATTTTTTTGTTCTGGTGGAGCCCAAAAACTCCTGGTGGACACTGCAGGTCATGTTTTCTGTGTTAGCTCTTCTGGTGGTGAGAGTGTTTACCCTGCATTGCTCAGTGATAAATGATTTCAGTTCATTAGGCAAGATTCCTTTATTCCAAGTGCTGTAAACCAAAGAAAGTCAGTCCACAATCACTACGGAGATGTTTGTTCACCTTGTTCCTCAGTCACTCTGAATAAGAAAAATAAGTCTTCTTGAGAGCACATAGCAGTGTAATTGACTCTATGGAGCAGCTGTCATAGGGGTTTTGCTGTAAGAAATCATATTACCCTTCCTTTTAAACTTGTTCAAGGTAATAAGTCATTGTTGGCATTCAAATTAATACAATAAAATATCTTAAAAAAGAAAAGAAAACAACACAATACCGAGCTTGGCAAATAATTGATGTCAAATGTTTGTTGTGCAAATTATGCCCATTTTTAAAAATGAATTACAAAGGGCTGGAAGGAATGTTAGTTTCTTACTACGTTTGGTTTTTTTGGTTTTTTTTTAAATAGTCCATCTAAAAATCCAGAGGAAGGTGTTTTTTCTTTTCTAAGCAGAATTAAGCACAAGTTACTGGAAGCCTTATTTTTTAATCATTATTATTTTAATGTAGAAATAGGTATGGTATTTTTTTCTGACAGCAGTTATCAATGCTGCCATAAAAAGGCCACTTGCTGGAAACACTAGTTCTTTTAGTGACTGAATAGGAGGGATTTTTAGTCGTGTTGTTCTCAGTTAGTGTGAGTGCATTTTAACACATCTGTAGGTGTGTTTATTCTGAAGTGTGGAAACAGAAAAAGTGAAATATCCATTTCAGAAACTTATAGGACACTCCAGGACAGTGTTGGATCTTGGTTTGATCCATCTTTTCTTTAATTCTTTCAGCTGAAAAGGTCTCTTTTGTTTCCACAGTGTTAATCTGGAAGAAACCAGCTGGAATTACCCTCCCTTGAAAAGTCATGGGTTCATAGTCTTGTTTGGGTTGGAAGAGACCTTCAAAGGTCACCCAGTCCAACCCCCCTGCAATGGGCAGGGATATCTTCAACTAGGTGAGGTTGCCCAGACATCCAGTCTGGCCTTGGATGTCTCCATGGATGGCACATCCACGACCTCTCTGGGCAACCAGTGCTAGTGTTTTACCACCCTCATTGTAAAACTTTTTTCCTCTCATAGGGCCTGAATCTCCTCTCTTTCAGTTTAAAATCATCACCCCTTGTTCTGCCACAAAAAGCCCTGCTAAAAAGTCTCTCCCCACCACTATAGGCCTCATTTAGGTACTTTTAAAGTCAGGTTCCTTTGCTGTAGACTGAAGAATATTTTTTTCAGTTAGAGATACTGACCTCTTAGATATTCTTCACAGTAGTCCAAGATGACCAAAGTCTCTTGTCTACATGTACCACAGGCCAGCTTCTGTAAGTGGCAATAAAACTGCACAGGCAGTAGAAAGATGTAACTCCACTCTCTTGTGAAAATGGGGGAGAGTAAAGAAACTGGACTACCCTGATCTTCAGGATACAGAGTAGGGGTTGAGGAGGGCATGGTGGAATATCTTCCAGAGTTAACTGCAAAGAAATATTGCTTAAAAGAAATCAGAGGGGAGAGTGCAGCCCAAATTTTATGTCTTCAAGTATGTACTTCTTATGATTCCCCAGATTTTGTTGTATTTCTAGCTTACTAGCTGTATCTCATAATCAAGCCATAGGGGCTGAGTGCAACATGTTCATACTGATCCAGCTACAGTGCAGAAAGAAGTCTTAGAGTTCAGAGAATCTAATTATATCCTTATACTTGCTTGTTGATGTGGTCAAATATGAGGCTAAATAGGACAAAGTTGCAATATGGTTGTCCAAAATAGAAAAAGATTTGTTCTTTTTAGAACTTGTCATTGTGAAGTAAACCCATTTAACTTGCTGGTTTAGTGTAAACCAACATGGTAACATTTTACAGTAAGTACCTGCCTGGGTGAAATGGAAATGGCCTGTTAATTCTATGATGCATAAAGCCCAAGAGGAGTGTAACTTTTTTGTTCATTTAGTTATGCTCAATTTACATCAAAATTCATCTGTGAATAATTTACATTTTCCATAAACAGTTTGGATAGTCTTCATATTTTGTTTAAATAATAGAAATAACCAAATGCCTTAATTCTGTGCACATCCAACACATGAATGCCCCTGCTTCTTAAAGTTTGCACTGATTCAAACCTCTCTTATAATGGCCCTCTGACAATACAGTCCTGTAAACTGTCTTGTAGTTGATTTAAACACTATACCTTCTTTTTGACTGCACACTAAAAATACTTTTGGCACCAGACTGCTGTGTTTAGGATTGCAAAGAGGTTGGAGTGACTCTGAAAGTCTAATTCTACCTATTATAATCTTGCCTCCTGGTTTGTACTATTTTTGAAGTGTTATTTGATCTGGAAGATCATCCTGTAACCTTCAGATTATTGCTGGGTGACTTCTGCAGGAAAGAAATTACCAGTGCATTAAATTTGAATTAGCTTTGAGAAATCATGCAGATGTATGCACAGAACATTACAGCAATGCTGTCTCTAAGGCACAGCAGAATTGCCTTTATGCAGCTTTAAAGAATCACTTGAGCAACCCTTAAATTTCACACATGATGAAGCTGAGCCAGTATCTTTACTTAAAAAAAAAAAACAAAACAAAACAAAAAAACCCAAAAAAACCCATGCCTATACATGTACACAGAGCAAATATAGCTTAGAGAGTTGTCTTTCAGGGAAATCTGATCACAAATGGACTGCTGCTGAGTGGGCCATTTGGGCTCAGACCTGTTGTATTGGAGAACACTACTGCACATACTGCAGAAGTGTTACTTAGACTAATGATTATGAATTATGCAGAGGGTCACATTCTTTTAGTTACAAGTAGTTTCTACAGTTTCCCTCTAGCCAGCCTAGTCTGGTTCCAATTTTTTACCCTTTTAGTGCTGATAGCAAAAAACATACAAAATGAATGCCAAGACCTTCATTTATCGACATTTTATTTTCCTTCCATAACTTCAAGTTTGTAAACTGGCTGAACAGCTGGAGACAGGGAAAGGAAGTCAGCTGCCAAAGATGGATTAGGAAAAGCTCTCTTCAGTAGGTCATTAGCAAAATAGGGCAGTAGAAAGCTATAGAAACTGTATTTTGTTGCGGGCTTTGGATCTCATGTATTTATGTCATAAACATCAGTTCTGCACCTTCCCAATTTGGAAAAAGCTATATTTAATACATTTTTAAATAGCGTTGCCATTTTGGAACCACTAACCTGACAGCACCAGGGTGCATGACCTTCTCCTGCCTCACTGTGAACCAGAAAATCTACTACACAGATGAATAGGAGTGACAGCATGGTTTATGGAGCCACTGTGGAGCAGTCTATGTATCTGGTACGTATAGCAAATACGTTCTCTGGCGCAGCTGCATATACCTTGCATGTCCTTGACAATGAATGGGAATACATCACACTTGCAGGGCAACAGCTAAGCAGCAAACTGTGGCAACTGGGAAGAAGTGCTTAGAGAAGAGCGTGTG
>NW_009927612.1:0-1868 GCF_000696875.1 Nestor notabilis | reverse complement strand
GAGAGACTCTGCCTTTCTCCCACTGATGCCAGGTGCGAGGGGGAAGCCCAGCTAGTATTGTCCAGCTCCCGAACTTACTTCCTCACAAGCAGTAAAAGAGGGAAAGGACAGCTAGCTATAAGGATACCTGTTTTTCTTAAAATGAATACGCCCCTTACTAGCCTTTCTTTTAAAGTCTGTGGATGTTACAGAAACTGCAGTTTATTCCTTAGCATTACAGAAAGTTCCTCACACTGTAACACTTTGACTGCAATGTTTTCCTGTAAATATCTACGGGTCTTGTTTTCAATTAGAATTTGAGAAAAATTGTTCAAGAGATGTATTTCTATATGTACCATGCATTCACAAAAGAACAAAGCAGGGAACTTTTCCCAAAGCTACCATGTGACCATCCATAGAATCATAGAATAGTCAGGGTTCCAACCCTGCCATGATTAATATTAATTCAAAATTGAAACAAAATGTTTCATAACACTCTAGGAAAAGTTCACTCTTGCAAGAGTGTCTAAAAAGTAAGTTGTACTTGGTTTATAAGATACTTATACTCTCTGCTGTCAAAACTTTTAAAAAAAAAGTAAATTAATTAATGCTTTCAGAGCCAAGTCAATTAAATGATTTCCTACTCTTTCTGCATCAAGAAAAATTGTATTTTCTATCAACAAAAGCTTGCTCTAACATTTAAATTTGCAGTGTGTGCTCAGGGTGAATAAATATGAGCTTTCTGCAGAGGATAAGGAACACCTGTAATCCTCCCATATGTAAAAGTGATGTCTATTATTTGAATAGCTCACATAACGCTGAATGTCAGGATGAACAAGAGGCTTGTGGCAGCTTTTTAGCATCTGTCTTCCCTAAGAAAACTAAAATAAGAAATAAACACTGATTACCTCTTCGGTAATATCATCTGTTTCTTAAGAAGACTTCTTGGACATTATATTAAAAATGCTTTTGACAGTCCATCTGTGACTGAGCTTCCAATTTCCCTATGGTGAACAGAATGGATATTCATCCATCTTTGACCCTAAACCGCCCTGTATTTCTGTTCTGCTTTTTTAAACTCTTTTGTGTTTCAAGTGTTATTTTCAAGCAAGACTCCCAAGTGGTTTTCCCATGTACTGTTTCCAGCTAGAACAGATGGATGACAAAGACAAAAAAAGAAATAGGCAAGTGTAGTTAAAAAAACCCCAACCTGTATGGCAAATAAGTTAATCTGTCCCTGGTTTCTGTGCCCAGGTGGGATGTAATCAGTTGCTTGTAGGTGTCATCAGGAAGTAAACTAGGAATTAGCACAGATTATGAAACACAGAGAGAGAAACACAGCTACGTAGCATGGCATTGATGGTATATTCCAGCTTTTGAGTAGCTTTAGGCCTAGGATAGACAAGGTATGTGGGAAATTCTAAGAGTGTCTGTATCTGGAAGATCAACATCTGAGCTTCTTTTACCGTTTACCTTTAGTAAAAGGGTAAAAAAAAAAAAAAAAAGGATAAAAAATTATCTGCATTACTTCCAATGGTTTAAAATATCTAGGGATGCAGCAAACCACTCTTCTAAATCTTGTTGCTTATGCTGAACGACAGAAAGTGCTTTATGCAGAAAATACATTTGATTTCTATCATGGATTTTTTTTAACTAAGCAGTTTATTCCCAGATGAGCTTCAGGTCAAATGAAGAGGGGCAGTTGGGCAGGTTCCAAAGGATTGCAGGTTGGCCAGTGTAACACCTCTCCATAAAGAGAGCAGGAAGGAAGACCTTGGACACTACAGGCCTGTCATCCTGACCTCAGTGCTGGGGAAGGTCATGGAACAGATCATCTAAAGTGAGATCAGACAGCACATGTGGGAAAACAGGGGGATCAGGCCCAGTCA